>NC_092505.1:39929479-40012746 GCF_047511675.1 Marmota flaviventris | reverse complement strand
GATCCTCAAGAGAGGGACCTGGACCCAAGCAGGGCCAAAGGAGGGCCCTGCGTGTGGAAAGGCTGGAGCGCCAGCATGAAGCTGGGTGGCTGGGTGGGAGGGGTCCCGGGACCCATGGGAGGAGCCCAGGCTAGGGAGCCACGCGACCTAGGACAAGCAGCAGGGAGAGAGCTCAAGGGGAAAGAGGGAAGGGGAGGAAGGGGCGGCGCGAGGAGGAGGAGGAGGACAAGGAGGAGGAAAGAGTGGGGTGGGTGGGGTGGGGGGGGCGAAGGCAGGCGGCGCTAGGGGCACCGCGGGGAGCGCGCGCGGTAGGGGGCCCAAGCAAGGGGCCCCCGTCCGACCCGACGACCTGGAGCGACGCCACCCGACGCCACGGCACGCCACGCGACACGACGACCAACACGCGCTCAGGGGCCCAGCCCAGGAGCCAGGCCCCAGGACTGGAGCTTAAAGCTCCAGGGTTAGGGAGGGCTGGCTCGGCTTAGGGGCAGCATGCAAGGCGAGAGGGCAGGGGAGGGAAGGGAGGGGATCGCGCAGGCCAAGGTCAGCGCAGCGCCCAGGTCCACTGCCAGGTGTCAGGCTTCCTGCAGCCAAGGGGGCCCAGGCGAGGGGCAGGGCTGTGTTTCCCATAGGCAGCCTTCAGGGCGCAGAGGCCAGCTGATGGCACTCCTCTGCAATCCAGGGGAGTAGATCCTCAAGAGAGGGACCTGGACCCAAGCAGGGCCAAAGGAGGGCCCTGCGTGTGGAAAGGCTGGAGCGCCAGCATGAAGCTGGGTGGCTGGGTGGGAGGGGTCCCGGGACCCATGGGAGGAGCCCAGGCTAGGGAGCCACGCGACCTAGGACAAGCAGCAGGGAGAGAGCTCAAGGGGAAAGAGGGAAGGGGAGGAAGGGGCGGCGCGAGGAGGAGGAGGAGGACGAGGAGGAGGAAAGAGTGGGGTGGGTGGGGTGGGGGGGCGAAGGCAGGCGGCGCTAGGGGCACCGCGGGGAGCGCGCGCGGTAGGGGGCCCAAGCAAGGGGCCCCCGTCCGACCCGACGACCTGGAGCGACGCCACCCGACGCCACGGCACGCCACGCGACACGACGACCAACACGCGCTCAGGGGCCCAGCCCAGGAGCCAGGCCCCAGGACTGGAGCTTAAAGCTCCAGGGTTAGGGAGGGCTGGCTCAGCTTAGGGGCAGCATGCAAGGCGAGAGGGCAGGGGAGGGAAGGGAGGGGATCGCGCAGGCCAAGGTCAGCGCAGCGCCCAGGTCCACTGCCAGGTGTCAGGCTTCCTGCAGCCAAGGGGGCCCAGGCGAGGGGCAGGGCTGTGTTTCCCATAGGCAGCCTTCAGGGCGCAGAGGCCAGCTGATGGCACTCCTCTGCAATCCAGGGGAGTAGATCCTCAAGAGAGGGACCTGGACCCAAGCAGGGCCAAAGGAGGGCCCTGCGTGTGGAAAGGCTAGAGCGCCAGCATGAAGCTGGGTGGCTGGGTGGGAGGGGTCCCGGGACCCATGGGAGGAGCCCAGGCTAGGGAGCCACGCGACCTAGGACAAGCAGCAGGGAGAGAGCTCAAGGGGAAAGAGGGAAGGGGAGGAAGGGGCGGCGCGAGGAGGAGGAGGAGGACAAGGAGGAGGAAAGAGTGGGGTGGGTGGGGTGGGGGGGCGAAGGCAGGCGGCGCTAGGGGCACCGCGGGGAGCGCGCGCGGTAGGGGGCCCAAGCAAGGGGCCCCCGTCCGACCCGACGACCTGGAGCGACGCCACCCGACGCCACGGCACGCCACGCGACACGACGACCAACACGCGCTCAGGGGCCCAGCCCAGGAGCCAGGCCCCAGGACTGGAGCTTAAAGCTCCAGGGTTAGGGAGGGCTGGCTCGGCTTAGGGGCAGCATGCAAGGCGAGAGGGCAGGGGAGGGAAGGGAGGGGATCGCGCAGGCCAAGGTCAGCGCAGCGCCCAGGTCCACTGCCAGGTGTCAGGCTTCCTGCAGCCAAGGGGGCCCAGGCGAGGGGCAGGGCTGTGTTTCCCATAGGCAGCCTTCAGGGCGCAGAGGCCAGCTGATGGCACTCCTCTGCAATCCAGGGGAGTAGATCCTCAAGAGAGGGACCTGGACCCAAGCAGGGCCAAAGGAGGGCCCTGCGTGTGGAAAGGCTGGAGCGCCAGCATGAAGCTGGGTGGCTGGGTGGGAGGGGTCCCGGGACCCATGGGAGGAGCCCAGGCTAGGGAGCCATGCGACCTAGGACAAGCAGCAGGGAGAGAGCTCAAGGGGAAAGAGGGAAGGGGAGGAAGGGGCGGCGCGAGGAGGAGGAGGAGGATGAGGAGGAGGAAAGAGTGGGGTGGGTGGGGTGGGGGGGCGAAGGCAGGCGGCGCTAGGGGCACCGCGGGGAGCGCGCGCGGTAGGGGGCCCAAGCAAGGGGCCCCCGTCCGACCCGACGACCTGGAGCGACGCCACCCGACGCCACGGCACGCCACGCGACACGACGACCAACACGCGCTCAGGGGCCCAGCCCAGGAGCCAGGCCCCAGGACTGGAGCTTAAAGCTCCAGGGTTAGGGAGGGCTGGCTCGGCTTAGGGGCAGCATGCAAGGCGAGAGGGCAGGGGAGGGAAGGGAGGGGATCGCGCAGGCCAAGGTCAGCGCAGCGCCCAGGTCCACTGCCAGGTGTCAGGCTTCCTGCAGCCAAGGGGGCCCAGGCGAGGGGCAGGGCTGTGTTTCCCATAGGCAGCCTTCAGGGCGCAGAGGCCAGCTGATGGCACTCCTCTGCAATCCAGGGGAGTAGATCCTCAAGAGAGGGACCTGGACCCAAGCAGGGCCAAAGGAGGGCCCTGCGTGTGGAAAGGCTGGAGCGCCAGCATGAAGCTGGGTGGCTGGGTGGGAGGGGTCCCGGGACCCATGGGAGGAGCCCAGGATAGGGAGCCACGCGACCTAGGACAAGCAGCAGGGAGAGAGCTCAAGGGGAAAGAGGGAAGGGGAGGAAGGGGCGGCGCGAGGAGGAGGAGGAGGACGAGGAGGAGGAAAGAGTGGGGTGGGTGGGGTGGGGGGGGCGAAGGCAGGCGGCGCTAGGGGCACCGCGGGGAGCGCGCGCGGTAGGGGGCCCAAGCAAGGGGCCCCCGTCCGACCCGACGACCTGGAGCGACGCCACCCGACGCCACGGCACGCCACGCGACACGACGACCAACCCGCGCTCAGGGGCCCAGCCCAGGAGCCAGGCCCCAGGACTGGAGCTTAAAGCTCCAGGGTTAGGGAGGGCTGGCTCGGCTTAGGGGCAGCATGCAAGGCGAGAGGGCAGGGGAGGGAAGGGAGGGGATCGCGCAGGCCAAGGTCAGCGCAGCGCCCAGGTCCACTGCCAGGTGTCAGGCTTCCTGCAGCCAAGGGGGCCCAGGCGAGGGGCAGGGCTGTGTTTCCCATAGGCAGCCTTCAGGGCGCAGAGGCCAGCTGATGGCACTCCTCTGCAATCCAGGGGAGTAGATCCTCAAGAGAGGGACCTGGACCCAAGCAGGGCCAAAGGAGGGCCCTGCGTGTGGAAAGGCTGGAGCGCCAGCATGAAGCTGGGTGGCTGGGTGGGAGGGGTCCCGGGACCCATGGGAGGAGCCCAGGCTAGGGAGCCACGCGACCTAGGACAAGCAGCAGGGAGAGAGCTCAAGGGGAAAGAGGGAAGGGGAGGAAGGGGCGGCGCGAGGAGGAGGAGGAGGACAAGGAGGAGGAAAGAGTGGGGTGGGTGGGGTGGGGGGGGCGAAGGCAGGCGGCGCTAGGGGCACCGCGGGGAGCGCGCGCGGTAGGGGGCCCAAGCAAGGGGCCCCCGTCCGACCCGACGACCTGGAGCGACGCCACCCGACGCCACGGCACGCCACGCGACACGACGACCAACACGCGCTCAGGGGCCCAGCCCAGGAGCCAGGCCCCAGGACTGGAGCTTAAAGCTCCAGGGTTAGGGAGGGCTGGCTCGGCTTAGGGGCAGCATGCAAGGCGAGAGGGCAGGGGAGGGAAGGGAGGGGATCGCGCAGGCCAAGGTCAGCGCAGCGCCCAGGTCCACTGCCAGGTGTCAGGCTTCCTGCAGCCAAGGGGGCCCAGGCGAGGGGCAGGGCTGTGTTTCCCATAGGCAGCCTTCAGGGCGCAGAGGCCAGCTGATGGCACTCCTCTGCAATCCAGGGGAGTAGATCCTCAAGAGAGGGACCTGGACCCAAGCAGGGCCAAAGGAGGGCCCTGCGTGTGGAAAGGCTGGAGCGCCAGCATGAAGCTGGGTGGCTGGGTGGGAGGGGTCCCGGGACCCATGGGAGGAGCCCAGGCTAGGGAGCCACGCGACCTAGGACAAGCAGCAGGGAGAGAGCTCAAGGGGAAAGAGGGAAGGGGAGGAAGGGGCGGCGCGAGGAGGAGGAGGAGGACAAGGAGGAGGAAAGAGTGGGGTGGGTGGGGTGGGGGGGGCGAAGGCAGGCGGCGCTAGGGGCACCGCGGGGAGCGCGCGCGGTAGGGGGCCCAAGCAAGGGGCCCCCGTCCGACCCGACGACCTGGAGCGACGCCACCCGACGCCACGGCACGCCACGCGACACGACGACCAACACGCGCTCAGGGGCCCAGCCCAGGAGCCAGGCCCCAGGACTGGAGCTTAAAGCTCCAGGGTTAGGGAGGGCTGGCTCGGCTTAGGGGGCAGCATGCAAGGCGAGAGGGCAGGGGAGGGAAGGGAGGGGATCGCGCAGGCCAAGGTCAGCGCAGCGCCCAGGTCCACTGCCAGGTGTCAGGCTTCCTGCAGCCAAGGGGGCCCAGGCGAGGGGCAGGGCTGTGTTTCCCATAGGCAGCCTTCAGGGCGCAGAGGCCAGCTGATGGCACTCCTCTGCAATCCAGGGGAGTAGATCCTCAAGAGAGGGACCTGGACCAAGCAGGGCCAAAGGAGGGCCCTGCGTGTGGAAAGGCTGGAGCGCCAGCATGAAGCTGGGTGGCTGGGTGGGAGGGGTCCCGGGACCCATGGGAGGAGCCCAGGCTAGGGAGCCACGCGACCTAGGACAAGCAGCAGGGAGAGAGCTCAAGGGGAAAGAGGGAAGGGGAGGAAGGGGCGGCGCGAGGAGGAGGAGGAGGACGAGGAGGAAGGAAAGAGTGGGGTGGGTGGGGTGGGGGGCGAAGGCAGGCGGCGCTAGGGGCACCGCGGGGAGCGCGCGCGGTAGGGGGCCCAAGCAAGGGGCCCCCGTCCGACCCGACGACCTGGAGCGACGCCACCCGACGCCACGGCACGCCACGCGACACGACGACCAACACGCGCTCAGGGGCCCAGCCCAGGAGCCAGGCCCCAGGACTGGAGCTTAAAGCTCCAGGGTTAGGGAGGGCTGGCTCAGCTTAGGGGCAGCATGCAAGGCGAGAGGGCAGGGGAGGGAAGGGAGGGGATCGCGCAGGCCAAGGTCAGCGCAGCGCCCAGGTCCACTGCCAGGTGTCAGGCTTCCTGCAGCCAAGGGGGCCCAGGCGAGGGGCAGGGCTGTGTTTCCCATAGGCAGCCTTCAGGGCGCAGAGGCCAGCTGATGGCACTCCTCTGCAATCCAGGGGAGTAGATCCTCAAGAGAGGGACCTGGACCCAAGCAGGGCCAAAGGAGGGCCCTGCGTGTGGAAAGGCTAGAGCGCCAGCATGAAGCTGGGTGGCTGGGTGGAGGGGTCCCGGGACCCATGGGAGGAGCCCAGGCTAGGGAGCCACGCGACCTAGGACAAGCAGCAGGGAGAGAGCTCAAGGGGAAAGAGGGAAGGGGAGGAAGGGGCGGCGCGAGGAGGAGGAGGAGGACAAGGAGGAGGAAAGAGTGGGGTGGGTGGGGTGGGGGGGCGAAGGCAGGCGGCGCTAGGGGCACCGCGGGGAGCGCGCGCGGTAGGGGGCCCAAGCAAGGGGCCCCCGTCCGACCCGACGACCTGGAGCGACGCCACCCGACGCCACGGCACGCCACGCGACACGACGACCAACACGCGCTCAGGGGCCCAGCCCAGGAGCCAGGCCCCAGGACTGGAGCTTAAAGCTCCAGGGTTAGGGAGGGCTGGCTCGGCTTAGGGGCAGCATGCAAGGCGAGAGGGCAGGGGAGGGAAGGGAGGGGATCGCGCAGGCCAAGGTCAGCGCAGCGCCCAGGTCCACTGCCAGGTGTCAGGCTTCCTGCAGCCAAGGGGGCCCAGGCGAGGGGCAGGGCTGTGTTTCCCATAGGCAGCCTTCAGGGCGCAGAGGCCAGCTGATGGCACTCCTCTGCAATCCAGGGGAGTAGATCCTCAAGAGAGGGACCTGGACCCAAGCAGGGCCAAAGGAGGGCCCTGCGTGTGGAAAGGCTGGAGCGCCAGCATGAAGCTGGGTGGCTGGGTGGGAGGGGTCCCGGGACCCATGGGAGGAGCCCAGGCTAGGGAGCCATGCGACCTAGGACAAGCAGCAGGGAGAGAGCTCAAGGGGAAAGAGGGAAGGGGAGGAAGGGGCGGCGCGAGGAGGAGGAGGAGGATGAGGAGGAGGAAAGAGTGGGGTGGGTGGGGTGGGGGGGCGAAGGCAGGCGGCGCTAGGGGCACCGCGGGGAGCGCGCGCGGTAGGGGGCCCAAGCAAGGGGCCCCCGTCCGACCCGACGACCTGGAGCGACGCCACCCGACGCCACGGCACGCCACGCGACACGACGACCAACACGCGCTCAGGGGCCCAGCCCAGGAGCCAGGCCCCAGGACTGGAGCTTAAAGCTCCAGGGTTAGGGAGGGCTGGCTCGGCTTAGGGGCAGCATGCAAGGCGAGAGGGCAGGGGAGGGAAGGGAGGGGATCGCGCAGGCCAAGGTCAGCGCAGCGCCCAGGTCCACTGCCAGGTGTCAGGCTTCCTGCAGCCAAGGGGGCCCCAGGCGAGGGGCAGGGCTGTGTTTCCCATAGGCAGCCTTCAGGGCGCAGAGGCCAGCTGATGGCACTCCTCTGCAATCCAGGGGAGTAGATCCTCAAGAGAGGGACCTGGACCCAAGCAGGGCCAAAGGAGGGCCCTGCGTGTGGAAAGGCTGGAGCGCCAGCATGAAGCTGGGTGGCTGGGTGG
Organism: Marmota flaviventris; assembly: GCF_047511675.1. Classification (NCBI taxonomy): domain Eukaryota; kingdom Metazoa; phylum Chordata; class Mammalia; order Rodentia; family Sciuridae; genus Marmota; species Marmota flaviventris. The sequence continues at coordinate 40,005,765 of NC_092505.1, read as the reverse complement.
GAGGGGTCCCGGGACCCATGGGAGGAGCCCAGGATAGGGAGCCACGCGACCTAGGACAAGCAGCAGGGAGAGAGCTCAAGGGGAAAGAGGGAAGGGGAGGAAGGGGCGGCGCGAGGAGGAGGAGGAGGACGAGGAGGAGGAAAGAGTGGGGTGGGTGGGGTGGGGGGGGCGAAGGCAGGCGGCGCTAGGGGCACCGCGGGGAGCGCGCGCGGTAGGGGGCCCAAGCAAGGGGCCCCCGTCCGACCCGACGACCTGGAGCGACGCCACCCGACGCCACGGCACGCCACGCGACACGACGACCAACCCGCGCTCAGGGGCCCAGCCCAGGAGCCAGGCCCCAGGACTGGAGCTTAAAGCTCCAGGGTTAGGGAGGGCTGGCTCGGCTTAGGGGGCAGCATGCAAGGCGAGAGGGCAGGGGAGGGAAGGGAGGGGATCGCGCAGGCCAAGGTCAGCGCAGCGCCCAGGTCCACTGCCAGGTGTCAGGCTTCCTGCAGCCAAGGGGGCCCAGGCGAGGGGCAGGGCTGTGTTTCCCATAGGCAGCCTTCAGGGCGCAGAGGCCAGCTGATGGCACTCCTCTGCAATCCAGGGGAGTAGATCCTCAAGAGAGGGACCTGGACCCAAGCAGGGCCAAAGGAGGGCCCTGCGTGTGGAAAGGCTGGAGCGCCAGCATGAAGCTGGGTGGCTGGGTGGGAGGGGTCCCGGGACCCATGGGAGGAGCCCAGGCTAGGGAGCCACGCGACCTAGGACAAGCAGCAGGGAGAGAGCTCAAGGGGAAAGAGGGAAGGGGAGGAAGGGGCGGCGCGAGGAGGAGGAGGAGGACGAGGAGGAGGACGAGGAGGAGGAAAGAGTGGGGTGGGTGGGGTGGGGGGGCGAAGGCAGGCGGCGCTAGGGGCACCGCGGGGAGCGCGCGCGGTAGGGGGCCCAAGCAAGGGGCCCCGTCCGACCCGACGACCTGGAGCGACGCCACCCGACGCCACGGCACGCCACGCGACACGACGACCAACACGCGCTCAGGGGCCCAGCCCAGGAGCCAGGCCCCAGGACTGGAGCTTAAAGCTCCAGGGTTAGGGAGGGCTGGCTCGGCTTAGGGGCAGCATGCAAGGCGAGAGGGCAGGGGAGGGAAGGGAGGGGATCGCGCAGGCCAAGGTCAGCGCAGCGCCCAGGTCCACTGCCAGGTGTCAGGCTTCCTGCAGCCAAGGGGGCCCAGGCGAGGGGCAGGGCTGTGTTTCCCATAGGCAGCCTTCAGGGCGCAGAGGCCAGCTGATGGCACTCCTCTGCAATCCAGGGGAGTAGATCCTCAAGAGAGGGACCTGGACCCAAGCAGGGCCAAAGGAGGGCCCTGCGTGTGGAAAGGCTGGAGCGCCAGCATGAAGCTGGGTGGCTGGGTGGGAGGGGTCCCGGGACCCATGGGAGGAGCCCAGGCTAGGGAGCCAGGCGACCTAGGACAAGCAGCAGGGAGAGAGCTCAAGGGGAAAGAGGGAAGGGGAGGAAGGGGCGGCGCGAGGAGGAGGAGGAGGACGAGGAGGAGGACGAGGAGGAGGAAAGAGTGGGGTGGGTGGGGTGGGGGGGCGAAGGCAGGCGGCGCTAGGGGCACCGCGGGGAGCGCGCGCGGTAGGGGGCCCAAGCAAGGGGCCCCCATCCGACCCGATGACCTGGAGGGAAGCCACCCGACCCATGGGAGGAGCCCAGGCTAGGGAGGCATGCGACCTAGGACAAGCAGCAGGGAGAGAGCTTAAGGGGAAAGAGGGAAGGGGAGGAAGGGTACAGGTCCAGGGACCTGGACATGAGTGGTCTTGGGCTCCTCCAAGGAGCCAAGCCCAGGCCTGGAGATTCATGTTCCAGGGCCCCCATCAGGCCTGGGGATGTGCGGGAGAGAGGCGAGAGTGGGGAGAGAGGGGAGAGAGATTGGTGAGAGAGGTGGGATAGAGGGGAGAGAGAGGACAGAAGGGAGAGTGTAGCCCAGGGGGAGGCAGGCTCAAGGCCCAGGTCCATTGTTTGCTGTCTGGGGTGGGAGAGCATGGCAAGGCTGAGGGAGGCTAAAGGGCCCAGGCAAGGGGCCTGCAGCCAAATCCCAGGGCCTGCTGGCAACAAATGCCACCAGAGTCTCATTGGACCTCCAGATCCAGGGTTCTGGAGAAGATGGCAAGCAGGCAACAAGGCCCTCCTCTGAAGTTTTGAAAACAATGCCAAGGGGCCTAGGAAGGTGGAGTGCAAATATTCCCAGGCAGTTTCCTCATTTAAGGAGATTCTATTGTTCCTCCAGCATGCCAGCTTGGCATCCTGAGACAGCTGTCTCAGAAATTGTCTTGTCAGGTCCTTGGGGTAGGGGAAGGAATTGGGAGAGCATTGGGTTGCCATGTAATGTTCTGGGACATGGAATGAATGTGTAAATTTTGAAAGCAAGTAGCCCCAGCAAGAAGCCTATGCAATGGAAACACATGGGGACATTCAGCCATGTTCTCAAGCCACAAAACCAAGGCAGAGCCTGGCCAGGTAATGTGGCATGGGAGTAGAGGACCAAACAGTTATAGGATGTCTCCTATGAGTTTCCATGCAAGTGGCTCAATGGAGGATCCCAATCCTGATGCCTATGTAATGTCTCAGGCTAGATGTGTAGGCCCAAGGGAATCCTGGCACCATGGGTCCAAGCAAGAAAACTGCTCATGTAAATAACCCAGTTAATAGACTTGTATTTAGGACACAATTGTGTCTAATGGATCCACAGAATCAGTTTCTCAATAAGTTCCAATCTGGGATTGTTTCAGTGCTCTGGCCAGGGTAGCACATTAGGATCCTTGGCAAGGGAATGTCAAACCATTATGCATTGGGTGCTGAAGTTGTGTATGAAGACTCCAGTTTGTTCTCTTGTCATGGCACTCAATCAGGAGCCTATATAAAGGCATTGCCATATCCTGGTAGAAAGGGTAAGGATGTGACCCCGGGAAAATGGATGATGCAAGAATCATGAGCAGGGATTGGGTGTGGGGTTGTTCCAGATAAAGTTCCAGTGCAAGGTTCATGGATGTGGGTCTTGGAGAGCTAAGGTAGAATGGATGTGACATGGACACATGGTCATGGAATTCTGGAAACACAGGGAAATCCTTTTCAAAATAACCATTTGTTAAGAACATGAAGGTAAAGGTAGGGACTGGTCTGGTCACAGGTCTGGGAAAGAGGATGTGGTAATGGTCTCAAGTTAGAGGCCTAGGCACTAGCCCAGGACATTGGGTCTTGTTTTGTCAGTCTCATTCACTTGACTGGGCAACAAAGAGTCCCTTACAAGGTCAGGACTCTACCTTGGACAAGTATATAGAATAACTGGCCCATGAAAGTGTTGGGGAAATGGGCCTAAGGAAAGGGTCTTGTCATTTAGAGCAAGGATGGGAATCTGTGGCCATGAAAGTTGTACACAATGGCATGGTAATTTTGTGAGGCCAAATTGTTAAGACCAGGAAGTAAACGTGGCAATGGAATAAGGTCACAGGCCTGGTGCAGGGAATGCGGCAGAGGAATGTAGCAAGGGTCCAAAGCAAAAAATCTAGGCAACGAGTGTAAGGAGCCTGTAACACACAAAAGGAAGGGAGGCTGGGGCACGGGGGGTGGGGCTTATGGAGTATCTATCTGCAGCTTCTTCCTAAATGGCCACAACTCTTGCACTTCCAGCCACATCTCCATTTTCCATGCCCACACTTGCACTATCCAGCTGGTTCTTATTTCCTGCACTCATACCTACTGTGCACCTGTGGCCTTTCCTCATAACCCTATTTCTCACACTTGAATGGTAGAGCTGAAAGTCTAGATTGCTTGTGATGTTTACAGCTCTGCTGCTGTGTCTCAATGTTCAGCCCCAAGTGTGACAGAAACCTAGCAGTCCCATGACAATCCAGTCCCAGGAAAACCAAAGTCCTAGTCAATCCCCTATCCACATCCCACCCACCCCACCACTATATGAGGGAAGGAGACTTACCATTTGAAGCAGGAACATCTCGGCTTCGCCACCAATATAGCTCCTCCTTCTGGAAAGGGCTTCTTCCCCTTCATTTCAGTCACATGATTTTCACACATCAGGTACCCAGAGAGCTTACTGGCTAGGAATGGGTCCAACTGGCTTTTCCTGGAAGTCTGACATGGGAGACTTCCAGAAGCCAATCTTTCTCCTCAAACCTCAGTTTATTCATGTGAGAATGATACAAACCCTTAAAAAATGCTGAGCTGTTGACAAAAGTTTTACCTCTGTGGTCCCAGTTACAGTCATATATGACATAACATTTCAGTCAATGAAGATCAGTTTGTAAGTTGTTCATCCCATCAGACTAGATCACCTAGTGATGTAGCCATCTTACTTTATTAGGGCCATAATCTGATGTTTGCATATGGACAAAATTATCTCAGGATGCATTTGTCAGAAAACATTCCATCATAGAGCAATACCATAAGTGTATGCCTCTGAGCAAGCATCATTTTTTTCCAGGAAAATCCTTTATATAAATTACTGTTACTTAGATGATTTAAAATCAAAATTGTCTATTTTGTTCCAAAAAGAAAAGCTGCCTAAAATTTTATAGCCTGCTGCCTAAAGCTAGGAGTCTCAATCAGTGATTCCTTGCCTAGCATGCACCAGGCCATAGTTTTAATCACCAGAATGGCAAGAACAAAACAAAACCTAGAGCCTTAGTCTGCTAATTCCATCAACAACATGGGGCCACCAAACCAGAACAAATTCAAGTGAACTTGCTCTTTCTCATCTCAGATATGTACTGCTCTATGGTGAACATGTCAATACTGTGTTAACTTCATAGGATCAATAACCCTTCCCCTAAGAACCTCCCTCATGTCCTGCCCTTTATGAGACTCTCTTGATACTCTTGACATTTAGACAATACAAAGTCATAAAACAAATTACATCATGAAACTCAGTTATAACTACTAAATTATCCTAAAATACAACCAATAATAGAATCTGTTACTTTTTTTTTTTTAATCTGGACAGCCCATGATTAAGGCAATGCCACCATGTTCAGAGGTGAAAGTTCACGACGTTTCTGACTTTACCAGTGGGTTAATCTAATAGCTGGCTTAATAATTTGAACAGACCACAGGGAGGTGGGGAAGAGTATCGGCATATGGGGCATGAATGGAGGAAGTAGTTCATTATGGGTTTGCCCTTGAGGACAATTATTTGTCTTTGTAACCTTCCTCCTCTATCCTGCTTCCCTGCTGCCAAGAGCTGAGCAGCTTTCCCTGACCATATTCTTCTGCCATGATATTCTGCCTCATTTGGGTCCCAGATCAATGGTGCTAACTGACCATGGACTGAGTCCTCTGAAACCATGAACCAAAATAAACTCTTTTCTCCAAGTTGCTCTTGCTCAGGTATTTGGATCACAGCCATGAAAAGCTAACATAGCATCTTTATATTTTTTTCATGTGAGGTTATTTTTTTTATTTTAGTTTTCATTGTCAATGGACCTTTATTGTATTTATTGATAAGTGGTGCTGAGAATCGAACCCAGTGCCTCACACATGATAGGCAAGTGCTCTGCCACTGAGCCCCAACCCCAGTCCTGAACTTATTCTTAAAAAAATATTTATCAAATATATGAAAACCTCAATCACATAACCACAAATATTGACTTAATAAAATTATTAGTTACACCACCAGAAATATACTATTTGCCTGAGTCTCTGATCCTCACAATTAATATCCTGGAGGCTTTAACCTATAGGAACTTGATGACAAGTGCCAATACAAAAGTATTTTAATTTTTTAAATACATAACTGAAATTATTATTAATTTTAAGATAAAGGCACTTGGCTTATTTTTCTGTGAAATATTTATACTGAAAATATAAATGAGCCTCCCAGTAAGGAAATGTCCATCAAGTGGCAAAATTCATTAACATGAACCAATAACGAATGTATTCCTTAAGTACATCTTATATTCATTTTTCTTAGAAAACCTGTATTCAACCATTTGAGTTAATAGTAAATGGAAATTAAAGTTAATTGTTCCCTTCCATCTTATAGAAGAGAAAACTCAACTATTACTAACAGTTAAGCATAAAAACCAAAGTTCCTAAGCACTATAACTATATGGAATACAACTATTTTACTTCATTTGGCAAATGTTGTTGGTACTTAACCATGTGCCAGACATTACAAATAACTTCTACTGAATTTCCATTACAATCCTGATGTGGGTCCATTATTTCTATGATTTTGAAAACACAATTGACCAAAATTTTTATAACTCCCATGTCAATATCATGTGGTCAATGCCCACAGGTCAAGTTCAAACTCCAAAGCAAGACAGACTACCAAGAGACCCACCAAGGGGTCTGACACAAGAAAGAGGGTCCACCTTGTTGCATCTGTGTGGGCCAGGCCACCTAATACCACTTCCCTTCCAATTCCCTCTTCCAGAAGCTCCTCACCCCCAACGACATACCCTGTGTGCATTTTCATCTGCACTCCCACTAGGACTTTGTCCAGTGGGTTCTTCCCCTGAGTACTCACAGTTTGTAGAGACCAAGAAGGGTACTGGCTGTAGCTGGGGAGGTGAAGGAAGGAGGTGTGAAAGCAGTCCAATTTCACTCGAAGGGTCAAAGCTGAAGAACAAATGGAAGAGCTCATGGATGCCAGGCCTGGGAAGAACCTCAGTGTCCACTGTACTATCCCACTGCTTCCTCACAACCCTCTGCTCAACCACTTTGCAATTTACTGCACTATCTAGTAATTTATTTCCTATTGCCCATCTCTCCCCTATTAGAGTATATACCCAGGTAAGGGCAGCATTTTGCTTGGTAAAAAAGAAACTACTAAAGTAAGGGCCCTGCAGTCTAGGATGAAAAGAATCATGTTATGATTTGGATATGAAGTGTCCTGAAAAGCTGTGAATGCAGAATTATTCAAGGTGAAATGATTGGACTTAGAGCTGTGACATAAATGGGTTCACCTTATTTTGATTAGAGTAATCTCTGGGGAGGGGGAATCATAAGCAGGTGGGGTATGATTGAAGGAAGTGGGTCACTGGATACCTTTCCCTGTGGTCTCTTCCCCTTTCCCTCTGTCTCCTGGTGAAAATCAATGGGGTAGCACTCCTCCATCATGCCCTTCCACCATGACATTCTGCCTCATTTTGGGGCCCAGAGCAATGCAGAAAGTCTACCATGGATTGAATCTCTAAAACTATGAGCCAAAATAAAATTTTAGTCCTTTACGTTGTTCTTGTCATGTACTTTGTTGTTAGTGACAAAAAACCTGACTAACACAGGCCACAAGCCTTGTCTAAAGAAGGTGAAGGATATAGGAATGCACAGACTAGAAAATGCCTCCTTGGAGAGCCAACCTGTAAATAATTCTGCCTCGTGGGTCATCCAGTCTGCACCACTATTCAACTGTGCTCCTGTGCCAAAAAAGCAGTCATGACTGTTCCAATAAAACCTTACTTAGAAAAACATGTGGCAGGCCAAATTTGACTCACAGGTATTCATTTCCTAAATGAAATAAAGTTCAAGGACAGAGAAAAATGCCATGATAGAGTTGCATGGATCTGTCAAACAGCAACAACAACAATGGCAGAGGTTTTACAAAGCCTAATAGTGACACAAAATCCTGAAAATAATGCCTCAGGCTGGGAATGGTGGCTCCTACCTGTAATTCGAGCAGCTCAGGAAGTTGAAGCAGGAGGATTATGAGTTCAATGCTACCCTCAGCAACTTATAGAGGACCTAAGCAATTTAATGAGACCCCCATCTCTAAGTAAAATATTAAAAAGTGTTGGGTAGGTGACTCTGTAGTTAAGCAGTTAAGCAACCCTGGGTTCAAACCCTCAGTACCTAAAAAACAACAACAACAAAAAACTAAACGAGGCCACATTTCCAGCTAGAGACAAGATCAAAAATGTAAACAATAGGAACCTGAATCTAACCTCACAGCCTCAGGAACATATTTTATAAGGCCAACACCCACTTGACATGAATAACAGTTTAACACATGTACAACTGAATTCTATAACCAGCCTCATGGCTACGAGCTAAAAGTCAAAAGCACTCAGGGACCAGACAGGAGTGCTGAAGAACATTTCTACTACCTGATGATACCTGCACCAATTTAGCAAAAGGAAAAAAAAAAAAAAGAAGTAAATGAAAATTCATGATTCCTCATTCTCATGAAAATCATTAGAAAATTCATTGAATCAGCAATAACCTTGTATAAAAGTACCTTTCAGAGCTGGGGATATTTCTCAGTTGATAGAGTGCTTGCCATGCCTGCAAACCACACTGGGTTCAATCCCCAGCATCACACACACACACAAAGAAGTCCCTTTCACAACATACATAAAAAATTCAAGTCCTCAAGAACAAACAACATAAAAACATACAGACCCAAACTTCAATAAGGGGCACATGTGGTGACTGGAGTAAACACATGCTTTGCATGGGTCAAAAAAAATTAATTTTGAAAACAAGATGTCACAATGAATGTAATTTTAATCAATATCATAATGTTTGGGATAAGATAAAGTTGTTGGAAAAGATTTTTGAAGAGGCAGAGGCATGGAGAAGGAGATGAACCTTGTAAAGAGTAGCTATGACCAGTGGGAACCCAGTGGGAATGCTCTGTCTATTTCTGGACCCCACAGCCGTGCTGGCAAGAGAAAACAGGCTTTTTTTGGGTGGAGGGGAGTGGTGAGGGCAATGCTGGGGATGGAACCCAGGGTCACTCTATCATGGAGCAACTCCCATGGCCATTTTGTACGTTGCTGAGGCTGGCTTCCAACTTGCAACCCTGTTGCTTAAGCCTTCCAAGTCACTAGAATTACAGGCATGGTCCACCAGGCCAGTCGGGTTCTTCATCTAAGAACTCATTCTCTCTACCCACTTTTTCCTTATAGCTCATGGGTAGCTTTTTCAGACTCCAGAATGTACAAAGGCCTGGAATTATGGCACCTATGTCCACCTGTTCATGGGTTGATCCTGGAACCAGGGCAGAGGGTGGCTTGGTTTTGGTGCTGGGCTGTGTTATGTAACTATGAAATGATTCTAAATACTTCTAAAGTTTGATGTTTTTGGAGCATGTTCCCTCCTTGCTAGAACATGGTGTGTTACCAGACCTCATATATCCCATCAGACTCCCCACGTGTCAGCTACTGATCTAAACTACTGAGCCTCAGGAAAGATCCCAGCTTAAGAGTTTGACAGACAGCTTGAGAGTTTAGGTTAAGGAAGAGCCACACTCTCTCATGGGAAAGTCCATGACACTTCTCTGGAAGCCTAGAGCCAAGCAGTGACAAGGCAAGTCCTCATCAGCTGTGAATAAATTTTAGAAGCCTTAGCCACCAATACCACCTGCTACCAACTAGCAATAAGAGACCTTACCTGTTATGGTGACTGTCCATCAAGGTGATCAAGCTGACTTCTCCAAGAACTGTTTCTATACAGAAAAACCTCAGCTTCAATGAGACTTTACTTTTCACAAGGCCTGTTTTCATATTAATTGAACAAGTGGGCTTTAAAAAATTTGGAAACCCTATTATATGTGGTTAAAGTACTTCCTCTACATGGTGTATTCTATGAGGGTTTTTTCACATTATTCTTTCTCCTCTGAGCATTGTAAACCTACACAACTATTTTCATTCTTTTTCAATAAACTCTGGGCTGGGGATGTGGCTCAAGCGGTAAGCACACTCGCCTGGCATGAGTGGGGTGCTGTGTTCCATCCTCAGCACCACATAAAAACAAAATAAAGATGTTGTGTTCACAAAAACTAAAAAATAAATATTAAAAAATTCTCTCTCTCTCTCTCTCAAAAAAAAAAATCCTACTGCCACTATCTCTATTGAATGCTTTAATACCTTGCTTAAATAAAAGCTTCAGTTGCTTACTAAACCCTTAAAACAGAAGACAAAGACCAAAGTTCTATAGCAGGCTATAAAATCATTCAAAAAATAGAGAGCCAGCAGAGCCTTGTAATCCCAGCAACATGGAAAGCTAAGGCAGGAGGAATGCAAGTTCAAACCCAGCCTCAGTAACTTAGCGAGACACTGTCTTAAAATAGAAAGCAACTCACCAAGGCCCTGTCTCTAAATAATATATATATATATATATATATATATATATATATATATATATATATATATATATAAAAACTGGCTGGGGATGTGATACAGTGGTTAGGTGCCTATGGGTTCAATCCCCAGTATCAAAAACAAAGAAATAAAGATATAGATACAATAGTGATACTCCTGTGAAAACATTACTACCAGTAAGATCACCAATACATCTTATTATACATAAATTACCACTGATTATCATAAACACTTGAAAAGCCTTAATTGAAAAACATGAGAAGGCTGGGGTTGTGGCTCAGTGGTAGTGAGCTTGCCTGGCAGGTGTGAGGCACTAGGTTGGATTCTCAGCATCATGTATAAATAAAAAAATAAAATAAAGGTCCAATGACAATAAAAAAATATTTAAAAAACATGAAAGCCTTGCCCAGTGGTAACCATATGTAATTCCCTCTCAGTCACTGGGGGAATAAGGAGGGAAGAAAGAAAGTTAGTGAACAACAGCCTGGGCAATTTAGGCCTTGTGCCAAAATAAGCAATAAAATCTGCCATGGCCAAGCCAGGAGAGGTAGTGGAAACCTATAGTCTCAGTGGCTCTGGAAGCTGAGGCAAGAGAATTGATAGTTCAAAGCCAGTTTCACCAATTTAATGAGTCAGTAAGCAAATCAGTGAGACCCTGTCTGTAAAAAAATATTTAAAAAGGGCTGGGGATATGGTTCAGTGCTTAAGTGCCTGGGGGTTCAATCCCCAGTACAAAACAATACAAACTCAAAGGCTGTAGCTCAGTGGTAAAACTCACCTGAATTTAATCCCCAGTATCAAACATACACACACACACACACACACACACACACACACGAATGAATGTCCAACTTGTTAATGAGGTACACACCTTTTTAGCAACTCTGCAAACTGAGGAAGGAGGAACCAAAGTTTTAAGCCAGTCTCAGCAACTGAGGGAGACACTGTCTTAAAATAGAAAGCAAAAAGGACTTGAATGTAGCTCAGTGACAGAGAATATCTGGATTCAACCCCAAAATGACTACCAGGGGAGAAAAAAAACAAAAAAACCAGGATGTTGGCCCATGAGTGAAGCTCTGAATTTAATCTCCAGTCCTGCCAAAAATAGAGGACATATATTATCATCCATTAAATTGTTAAAGTGGGCTGGGGTTGTAGCTCAGTGGTAGTGTGCTTTCCTAGCATGCTTGAGGCACTGGGTTCAATCCTCAGCATCACATAAAACAATACACAAACAAAATAAAGGTATTGTGTCATCTATAATTAAAAAAAAAACATTAAAAGACATTCTTTAAGTTATAAGAATACTATAAAACAAATATCTTTATAAACAAGAATAACAACTTAGAACACAATGGGGAAAAACTCATTAGGAATAGGGGAGGGGGTGAGGGGTTGGGGGGATGCTTGGCATGGCGTTGCATGTGAACTCTAGACATTAAACCCAGGGCCTCCACACATGCTCAACATTGACCTTTTACCCTCAGCACAGAAAACAGCAATTGTTAAAAATATATGACACCTAGGAATAAACTCTCATGCAAGCTCTACAGTTATAAAAATGCAAAACTTTCGGGCTGGGATTGTGGCTCGCCTAGCACGTGGGAAGCCCCAGGTGTGATCTTCAGCAGCACATAAAAATAAATAAAGATATTGTGTCAAACTACAACTAAAAAAAAAACCTGCAAAACTTTCCTGATACCTTTTTAAATGATGCAAAACTTCACCCAACTGGAGTCAAACCTCTATTTGGATGAAGATTATAAAGAAAATATTAAAAGACAAAAGCCTAAACCTAGACACAGAAGGTACCAACCTGTAGTCCGAGATGCTCAGAAAACTGAGACAGGAGGACAACTTGAGCCCAAAACTTTAAAGCTAGCCTGGACAACATAGGAAGACCCTCTTCCAGAAAAAGAAAGAAAGAATGAAAACAAACAGCAACAAATATGAAATAACTCTACTCAGGAGGTGAGGCAGAAGGATAAAAAGTTGCAGGCTAGCCTGCTTCTGAATAAAAAATAAAAAGGGCCAGGGATGAAGCTCAGTGAGTGGTAGTTCACTCCTGGGTCCAATCCCTAGTTCCAGCAAAAAAAAACATAAAGCAGTTCACAAAGTACAGGGCAGGCTGGCAAAGTGACAACATGTGTAATCCCAGCAGAGCTTGGGAGGCTGAGGCAGGAAGAGCACAAATTCAAAATCAGCATCAGAAATTTAGTGAAGCCTTAAGCAACTCAGACAGACCCTGTCTCTAAATAAAAATAAAAAGCTGGCTGAAGATGTGGATCTGTGATAAAACTCCTCTGGGTTCAATCAGCAGTATCAAGCGCACACACACACACAAACACAACACAATGAATGTCCAGCTGGTTAAAGAGGTATACTCCTTTAATCCCAGCAACTCAGCAAAATAAGAAAGGAGGAAACAAAGTTTGAAGCCAGCCTTGGAAACTGAGGGAGACACCATCTTAAAATAAAAAGTAAAAAGGGCTTGGGATTTAGCACAGTGGCAGAGAATCTCTGGGTTCAACCCCTAAATCCTGACCAGAAAAAAAATAAGGTGGCCTATGAGAGCAGATCTGAGTTTAATCCCCAGTTCCGCCAAACATAAAGCATGTAATATTATGATTCGTTAAATTAAGTCATAAGAATTTGAGAAAATAAATATCTTTATAAACAAGAATAACCAGTTAGAACACAATGAGAAGAAACTCATTAGGAATAGAGGAGGGGGTGAGGAGTTGGGGGGGGGAGGGTTGGCGTCTCACTGCATGTGAACTCTAGACTTTAAACCCAGGGCCTCCACTCGTGTTCAACATTCACCCTCAGCACAGAGAACAGCAATTGTTAAAAATATATGACACCTAGGAATAAACTCTCATGCAAGCTCTACAGTTATGATACTGCAAAACATTCCCAAAATGATAAAAAACCTCACCCTACTGAAGTCAAACCTCTTTTTGAATGAAAATCCCAAGAAAAACAAAATACAAATGTCTAAACCTGGACGCAGAAGGTACCAGCCTGTAGTCCCAGCTGCTCAGAAAGCTGAGACAGGAGGACAACTTGAACCCAAAACTTTTAAGACTAGCCTGGACAACATAAGAAGACCTTCCAGAAAAAGAAAACAAACAACAACAACAAATATGAAATAACCTCTCCAGAGGTAAGGGAGTACAATGAAAAGTTCCAGGCTAGCCTACCTCTAAACGAAAAATTAAAAAAGGCCAGGGATAAAGCTCAGTGGGTCCAATTTCTAGTTCCAGAAAATAATAATAATAAAAGAACTTTAAAGCAGTTCACAAACAACAGGATAGGTCCCCAAACAAACAAACAAACAAAAGATATATGTACAATAGAAACACTCCTGTGGAAACATTTCTACCAGCACCAACCACCAATACAACTTCCTATACAGAAGATTACCATTGATTATCATAAATGCTTTAAGGGAAAAGTCTTCATTAAAAAAAACGTGAGAGCCAGACACAGTGGTGACCATGTGTAATCCCCTCTCAGCAACGGAGAAGGAACTAAGCCACTAAGGCAGGAGGAATGAAATTTAGAAAGCAGCCTGGGAATTCAGACCTTCTGCCAAAATAAGCAATGAAAATTGTCATGGCTGAACCAGGCAAGGTGTGCACACCTGTAATCCCAGTGGCTCAGAGGGTGAGGCAAGAGGATTGTGAGTTCAAAGCCAGCCTCAGCAACTTAGTAAGTCACTAAGCAACTCAGTGAGACCGTGTCTCTAAATAAAATATTGTAAAAGGGCTGGGGATGTGGCTCAGTGCTTAAGCGACCTGAATTCAATCCCTCCTAAAAAAAAACACAACCAACCAACCAACCAACCAACCAAACAAACAAACAAACTAAAAACCCCATAGCTGTGGCTTAATGGTGAACCTCCCCTGGGTTGAATCCCCAGTATCAAACACACACACAACACACACACACACACACACACACATACACACACATACACACACGAGAGTACGCACATGCGTGTGCGTTTTGGGAGGCACACACACAAGGGAATGAATATCCAGCTGGTTAAAGAGGTACACTCCTTTAATCCCAACAACTTGGCAAACTGAGGAAGGAGGGATCCCAGTTTGAGACCAGCTTCAGCAACTGAGGGAGACACTGTCTTCAAAAGTAAAAAGGGGGGATGGGGTGGTGGCTCAGTGGTAGAGCGCTTACCTAGCATTTGAGAGGCCCTGAGTTCCATCCTTGGAACCATGTAAAAATAAAGTAAAATAAGGCAGAGGATCCAACTACAACTAAAAAAAAAAAAAAAGAAAAATATCTGGGTTCAACCGCCAAATCCTCACCCGAAAAAAAAAAAAAAAAAAAAAAGCAAGCCCGTGAGTTCAGCTCTGAATTTAATCCTCAGTTCCACCAAAAATAGAGAACATATATTATCATTCATTAAATTGTTTAAGTCACAAGAATGCTAGAAAACAAATATCTTTATAAACAAGAATAACCAGTTAGAACACAATGGGGAAAAACTCATTAGAAATAAATGAGAGGGGCTGGGGATGTGGCTCAAGCGGTAGCGCGCTCGCCTGGCATGCCTGCGGCCTGGGTTAGATCCTCAGCACCACATACAAACAAAGATGTTGTGTTCCCCGAAAACTAAAAAATAAACATTAAAAAATTCTCTCTCTCTCTCTCTCATAAATGAGGGGTTGGAGGGTTGTGGGGGTGGTTGGCGTAGTGCTGCACCTGAACTCTAGACATTAAACCCAGGACCACCACACATGCTCAACATTCACCCCATACCCTCAGCACAGAAAACAGCAATTGTTAAAAATATATGACACCTAGGAATAAACTCTCATGCAAGCTCTGCAGTTGTAAAACTGCAAAATGTTCCTGAAATGATGAAAAACTTCACCCAACTGGAGTCAAAACTTTATTTGGATGAAAATCTTAAGGAAAACAAAATACAAACACCTAAACCTGGTCACAGAAAGTACCAGCCTGTAGTCCCAGCTGCTCAGAAAGCTAAGACAAGAGGACAACTTGAGCCCCGAACTTTAAGGCTAGCCTGGACCCCCTTCCATAAAAAGAAAACCAAAAGCAACAACAAATATGAGATAACTCTACTCCAGAGGTGAGGCAGTAGGATGAAAAGTTCCAAGCTAGCCTGCCTCTAAAGAAAAATTTTTAAAAAGGCCAAGGATAAAGCTCAATGGTAGAACACATCTAGGTCTAATTCCTAGTATGGTGGGGGGAGAACCATAAAACAATTAACAAAGAAAGGACAGGCTGGGCAAGGTGGCACACACTCCGGTATTCTCAGCAGAGCTTAGGAGGTTGAGACAGGAGTGCAAATTCAAAGCCAGTCTCAGCCATTTAGCAAGGCCCTAAGCAACTTAGCTGGATCCTGTCTTTAAATAAAATATAAAAAACTGGCTGCGAAAGTGGTTCAGTGGTTAATCTCCCTGGGGTTCAACCCCTGGGCCCCCCCAAGAAATATAAAATATAAAGACAGAATGTTCCATCACCCAGGGGCTGAAAAAAATGCAAAGGAAGTCTACCTACTGAACCGGCAGAGATGTAAGGACTGACAACCCTGTTTCTGGACCTTGGGTACTGACCCAGTGATTTCACTCCCACAAACTCATTTTGAACAGTTAGGGCCAATTCAACAAATATATTCCAAAAACTCGCTTAAATAAGGACAAATAAAGTGGGCAAAGTGGCTCATGACTATGATCCCAGGTACTCAGGAGCACGAAACTTTGGGATACCAAATTTTAGGACAATCTCAAGCAAGGTAGTGAGACCCTGTTGATTCAGAATAAAAAGTAAAATAAATAATAAAAATGGGCTGAAGGGGCTGGAGTTGTGGCTCAGTGGTAGAGCGCTTGCCTACCATGTGTGAGACAAGGAGTTCAATTCTCAACACCTCTTATAAACAAACAAAATAAGGATCATTGACAACTAAAAATATATTTTCAAAAAAAAAATGGGCTGGAGATGTAGCTCAGTGATAAAGTAGTCCTAGGCTCAATCCCCATTAGCAAAAATAGTTTAAACAAAAAACGGGCAGATCACTATAAGGAAATATCTGTGCATTGGCTCATTCAGGTTTCTAAAACAAAACCCCATTGCACCTCTGACTTACAAACAACCATTTATTTCTTACCGTTTTGCTGGGGTAGAAGTTGGAGATTGAAGACTGCTTCCAAATTGCTTAGACACCTTCCTGCAGGCTCCTTACAAAAGGGAGAATCAATCTGGGGCTCCTTTGTATAGCCACATCCATATCCTGGGGTGGGGACTCCACCCTCAGCGTCAAAGGCTCCTCCCCTTAAGAGATAAGTTTCAGCACTGCTAATGGTACATTTCTGTCATCACCACTCCCTCATTAGGGTGGAATAAATTAGAGTGCATCCAAACAAAATATCACTCAACCTTTGAGAAGTTATTTAGACCATGAGGCAAACAAACTTTTCATGTTTTGAGACAACTAAGGAAATCCAAACACCACCAGTGTGACAATAATAATGAATTACCGTCGATAGTCTTCAGTATTTATGAAAACTTAGCTTTGAGAGATACAAAATAGAACATTTAATGCAATGGTTTTGCTGGCCATGCATGAAGAACTATTGAAGAGGGGCAAAAGTGGAAAAAGCGCAATCTCTCAACTTTTGCAAATATCAAAAATGCTCCAGGGGGGGCTGAGATTGTAGCTCAGTGGTAGAGCACTCGCATAGCACAGGCGGGACCTGGGTTCAATCCTCAGCACCACATAAAAATAAAGGCATTGTGTTGTGTCCATCTACACCTAAAAATATAAATATTTAAAAAAATGCTCCAGGGCTGGGATTGTGGCTTGGTGGAAGAACACTCAGGTCGCATGCATCGGGCACGGGGTCCATCCTCAGCACCACATAGAAATGAATGAATAAAATAAAGGTACTATGGTCATCAAAAAAAAAAAAAAATTAAAAGAATGAGAGAAAAAAATGTTCCACAAATTTTTTTTTTTTTTTTTAAGTTATTTGTGTTTCCATTTACTAACATGACAAAACCTTAAGATAAACTGTCACATACAGTAGCAGGAAAGAGCCAGGTATGATGGTGTACGCATGTAATCCCAGTGGCTCTGGAGGCTGAGGCTGGAGGAGTGCAAATTCAAAGCTAGCCTCAGAAACATAGTGAGGCCCTAAGCAACTTTGCAAGACCCTTTTGCAAGAAAGAGCAGGCGGCATTCAAAGGTGCCACCCAGTCATACAGGAGGTGAAGCACAGGTCACAATCCAGGGGGAGAGGAGATGTTCCCAAAACAGGCAGAACACCCACAGGTCTTCTAATTAGACAGAAGCTCAGTCCCTGAGGCAAGAATAGTTTGCATCCTTGAGCTTGCAATCCTCCTGCCACAGCCTCTGAAGGCAAAATATCCAGGACCTAAGGAGAATGCTTAGCATAGAATACTATGCAAATAATGTAGATTTCCAAAGGCGCCACCCAGTCATACAGGAGTTGAAGCACAGGTCACATCTAGGGGGAGAGAGGATGTTCCAGAACAGCCAGAACACCCACAGGTTTTCTAATAAGACCGAAAGCTCAGACCCTGAAGCGTAAGAATAGTTTTCATCTCTTTGCACTCACCAAAAGCTCAATCTGATGCTAAAAATTTTAAATTATAATCCCTCCACTCCACTGAAGAAGTGCATGATGCAGGTACCACCACCCTTGTGTTCATGAAGAAATGAAAAGCCAGGAGTTTGTGCTACATTCAGCATCTCTCCCCACACTGGACTTGAAAGCCCTTCTTAGAAGGTCACCCACAGGTCAAGAGTAGAAGCTCATGTTTGGAAGTCAACCACTAGGGGAGCTGAGGCAGGAGGATTGAGAATTCAATGCCAGTCTCAGCAAATTATAAGGCCCTTAGCAACTTGGTAAAACACTGTCTCTAATTAAAAAATAAAAAATGGGCTGGGGATATGGCTCAAGGGTTAAGTGCCCTGGGTTCAGTTCCTGGTGCTAATAAATAAATAAGAATAAAAAAATTTAAATACCAGGGAACAAAATATGAGTTCATTCAGGTAAATTTACGTATTATATGTGCATGTAAAACACAAATAGGGTGATATTCTCAAATTAGTTATGAAAATATTAATACTGGAGTCACACTGTACTATGATTTCCATGACTACTTCCTTATGAAACCTTTCTACATCACTTGAATTTTAAAATAAACCCTTTATTTTCACAATTTAGTAAAATAAAATTATTTCATTTTCTAAATGATACAGAGGTGCAAATCTTCTTAAGAAGATCTACTAAGGTGCTAGGGGCATAGCTCAGTGGTAGAGTGCTTTCCTAGGATTATGAGGCATATTTGATCCCCAATACCAAAAAGCAAAAAAAGAACTATAAGGGGCAAACAAGAAGGAGATTAAAGCTGCAGTCCTAAGGTCAGTTGAGGGTCATCCACAGAAAAATCCAGAAACAGCAAGGGGCAATAGAAGCAGATATCTTACACAGACAGTGGGCAGAGCAGGATAGTTCAGAGAACCACAGACCAATCAGAGTCAGGAGAGGTAGGGAGGGGTTGAGTGGGCAACCAAAGAATTCTGATTCTCCTTCACAAGACAAAGAAGACAAAGGAAAGAAAGAGCAGGCTGCATCTAAATTTAGCAACAAGACCTGGAGGACCTAAAGAGAATGTTTAGCATAGTATACTATGCAAAGAAATGTAAATCTCCAAAGGTGCCACCCAGTCATACAGGAGGTGAAGCATAGGTCACAATCCAGGGAGCAAGGAGATGTTCCCAGAGCAGCCAGAACACCCAGAGGTTTTCTAACTAGAAAGACAGCTCAGACCTTGAGGCCTAAGGATAGTTTGCATCCTTGAGCTGGCAATCCTCCTGCCTCAGTCTCTGGAGTGGCTGGAATTACAATAATTCTAAACACTGAAGATGAATGAAGGCAGGCTGGTATCTGCCTTCATGTCAAAATGATCCTCTCCACACTAACAATTACTTACCCCTTTCCACCACTCCCTGAAATGAGTTGGTTATTGCACCTCCAAAGGGAGTCACTTTTCCATCTGTTAAAGTTAAAACTGCCTGAAGAAATCATTACATTAAGGTACCCTCCAGAAGGTCTGAAAGAGCTCCTCTAACCCATGTCTACAAACCAAGAAGCTCAAAGCCCTTTGGAAGTCAAAACTCCAGAGATTGCTTAAGCATGATAATCCCTGCCCTCTACTGAAGCTGCATCTGTGTTGGGGAAGAGGAAGAGGGTACATTCAGGATATCCCAAAACTAGGTAGAAAAGATTCTTAGTAATCCAGAGCCATCTCCTCTCTTAGGCTACTTCTTTGGAGAATATAAAGGCACTTTTTTTGGAGGGGAGGGGGGACTGCACAGCCAGAGATGCCAAAGTCAGCAGGGTAGAGGTAGAAATAGCTCTGGAAACTTCCTTTCCAGGGTTTCCTTAGTTAGATTTCAGATTAGTTTCTTGTTTATTCACCCTTTCAGAACTGCCTACAATGTCTTCAGAAATCCATGTACTCAGGGGGAAAGTCAAACCCATTAAATAAGAAGTTGAAAAGTTTAGGAGAGTAATGTACAAGTTCATAGTCCTAGAGGTCAGGAGGATAAATAGGTGTGGCAGATTATGGGCATGGGGGCCTGGTGCTTCTTGATGGTACAGAACAAACAGGAGACTTACAAGGAGTTCAACAATGAGGAGCTGCTGAGACCCCAAGACTCAAGGACAGTTCAGTGGACCATGATGCTGGTGAAAACTAGGGCTGGAGTTGTAATTCAGTGGTAGAGTGCTTGCCTAGAATGGGTGATGCCCTGAGTTCTACCCAAGCATAGGGGTGATTGGTGACATCCTAGCTGAAAACTTTTGAGAAAGGGAGTACATGTTGCACTTACAAATTTTGATAATTGCCTTCCCTTCTCCAAGACAGGCAAGAATTCAATTTAAACTGATGCCCTAAGTGAACCAGATTCTGTTTTCTAGATTTGTTGTTGTTTCAGTGTGTGTATGTGTGTGTGGGGGGGGGGGAGGGCGCCTGCACGCGTGCGCATGCAGGTGCACATGCCCGCGTGGCACTGTGGATTCCACCTGGGCCTTGTGAATGCTAGGCAAATATTCTATCACTGAGCTATACCTACCCAGCCCATCTTTTCGTATATCAAGCCAGGGTCTTGCCAAGTTGCCCAGGATGGCCTTGAAGTTCCTGATCCCACTGTCTCAGCCTCTAGAGTAACTAGGATTATAGACAACAGGGCCCAGCCAGATTCTGCTTTAATTTTAGGTGTTGATGCTGTTACTGACAGTCAGCCAGATAACCCGCCTGGCCAGCAACCCTGCAGGCAAAACTCAGCTGTCCCAATGCATAAGAAATAAGGAAGCAAGGAAATACAAATTTTATGCTTGTTGACCAAACTGGGAAGAAGCAGCTAGATTGTTTCTCTCCAGGCCCTAAAGAAACTGATTACAATTTATAGAAATAAAAGACAAGAGGTATATATGTACAGATGTAGCTTGGCTATGTAGCCAGAGAATGTGTGAATTTCAGCTTTCTTGGCAGGAGCTTGGTCAGAACTTGCTGGTAATTTCAAAGGGGATCTCTTTCAGTGCTGTCTATTTGAATTTAACAGAGACTCATTCTGATCAACTTTAACCATGTCCCTATGAGCACTTTTCTCAACTAAGCCTCAATTTCCATAGCCTAGTTTAGACAGACTCTCCCTACCCCGGATTTTTATCACTCTTAATATTTAATCAAATTCTTCACTCTCCCCACCCTTGATGTCTCATCACCCTAGCCTGCCTTCAGCAAGTATCCTGCTCAGTAATTCTAGTAAGAATCCCCCCTACTCTTGATGTGTTGTACTCATTTTCCATCCACCATACCACCAGCCTGTTCCTTGACTACACTTGTGCTCAATGTCAAAAACAAAAACAAAAAATTCTTCCATACTGCAAAAGTCTTAACTCTTTGACCTATCACAATAGTCCTAATAATGTCTTCTTTATTCTGGGTCAGATAAATTTTTATTTAAAAAAAAAGCCCTGCCTATTCTAGACAGCACTGACACGCATTTCCAAGAACTAAGAGACACTTATCAGGATCTTATTACCTGGTAACCTGAGGTGAGAGGGGGGTACAGGAACCAAATCAAAGGATACCACTTTCTCCCAGTATTTTTTCCATTTCTTAGACAAGAGAGAGAGAGAGAGATATTATTGGATTATATTGTATTTTGTAGCTTGAATTATTGCATTTTGTATATCACAACATATAAAGTTGTGATATACAAAAACACATAAAATAAGTGTTTAAAATAACAATAATATTCCAGTAATCATTCATTCCATTTACACAATAAAATTAAATGTGGATTATTAATTAATTTCATATTAATATCCTTCCATATTAACATGGAGCCATACTCTTTAGATAAACGGCCTTGAGTGGGGGTTGGACACAATACCCTGGCTATCTAGTTGTGTCACATTATATCCCAACCACCTCTTATCACAGCCTGAGCTCCTCCAGGGCAGGAGCTCTGGTTAGGAGTCAGGGTGGGAAGCTGCTCATCACAGATGAGCACAGGCCTTTAATTCCATTATCACTTGAAGAGTACCAGGTACAGGACTAATGTTGTGGCTCAGTGTTAGAGTGCTTGCCTGGCACTTGTGAGGCATTGGGTTCAATCCTCAGCACAACATAAAATTAAATAAATAAAATAAGGATATTTTGTCCATCTAAAAATAAAAATTAAAAAAAAAACTGTATCAGGTACAAACTGTGGAACATGAGAATCTCTGGACAATATTTTGGTTCCTTAGATATCCAATAATGTAAATAAGTTACTAAATTTGTGCCTGAAACTTTTGAAGGTATAAACTTTATTTTTTTTATTTAATTTGTTGTACTGGGGATCAAAATCAGTGTCTCCCACTTGCTAGCCAAGCACTCTATCACTGAGCTACATTTCAGTCCTTTTTATTTTGAAATTACAGGTGGGTACCACTATAATGCACACAAATTTAATTCTTAAATAAATAAATAAATAAATCATAGTTGGACACAATACCTTTATTTTATTTGTTTATTTGCATGTGGTGCTGAGGATCAAACACAGCACCTCGAACATACTAGGTGAACATCTACCACTGAGCCACAACCCCTGCCCCAGAAATTGAATTCTTTATTGTCCCTCTGGTCAAATTATGTCTGATGCTATTTCTTTATAATATTATTTGATCTCAGTTAAAAAAAAAAGAGAGATTCAAGAAAACTTAAGTCCCTGTCAGAGTAGTAATCACATTTCCCCAGTGGCAATCAACACAGACTGAATATTATTATATAGGATTTAAATTTTTTTTAGAGGCTGGGGATGTGGCTCAAGCGGTAGCACGCTCGCTTGGCATGCTGTGCAGCCCGGGTTCGATCCTCAGCACCGCATACAAACAAAGATGTTGTGTCCACTGAAAACTAAAAAATAAATATTAAAATTCTCTCTCTCTCTCTCTCTCAAAAAAAAGGATTTTTAAAAAATATTTTTTAGTGTTGATGGACCTTTATTTTATTCACTTATTTATATGCAGTGCTGAGAATTGAACCCAGTACCTCACACATGTGAGACAAGCACTCTACAACTCAGCCACAACCCCAGCCCCAGGCTTTAAGATATTTTTCCAAGGATGTGTATGAATCTATGTTTCCATTTATAATGGATAAAAATGAAACTGTTCTGCTTCTGTTGAGGTATAAATGACAGATAATTATGGCTTATATTTCTATATTTTTTGTTATTTCAGAATGGCTTATAAAGTCCTTTGTACTTGGTCATTCTATTTACATGAGAGCAAGTAGAAATTCTTTTACACTTTTTTTTATTAGTTGGTATTGAGGATTAAACCCAGGGACACTTAACCACAGAACCACATTCCCAGGCCCCCCCTTTTTAAAATTTTTATTTTTTAGTTGTAGATGGACACAATATCTTTATTTATTTTTATGTGGTGCTGAGGATGGAACCCAATGCCTTGCATGTATGAGGCAAACTCTCTACTGCTGAGCTATAGCCCCAGCCTATCCAGCCCTTTTTTTATTTTTAAATTTTGAGACAGTGTCTTGATAAGTTGTTCAGGTTCTGGCTAAATTGCTGGGGGGTGGTCTCAAACTTGTGATCCTCCTGTCTCAGCCTCTCGAGTCACTGGGATTACAGGCATGTGCCACTGGGCCTGGCACAAGTAGGAATTATTAATTGAATGATTTTTATAGCAAACGTATATGAAGAGAAAGTAGGTGGGCCCAGTGGCGCATACCTGTAATTCCAGTGACTTGCGAAGCTGAGACAGGAGGATTACAAAATCAAGATCAGCCTCAGCAACTTAGCAAAGCCTTAAGCAACCTAATGTTGTTGTCTTAGAATAAATGTAGTTCAGTGGTAAAGATTCCTGGGTTAAATCCTCAGTGCGAACAAACAAACAAGATAAAGAATGAGACCTAAGTTTTCTTACAGTATTTTAAAAATGTTTTTAGTTGTAGATGGACACAATATCTTTATTTTATTTATTTATTTTTTTAATGTGGTGCTTAGGATTGAACCCAGTTCCTCACACATGCTAGGCAAGTGCTCTACTACTGAGCTATAACCCTATCTCCTCTTATAGTTTTTGACCTAACAATGTTTTTAACCTTTCTAGAATGATTCCATATGTACTTTTTCATTTGCAAGTCAAAATTTTTACTTAAAATATAATTTAGTTTACATGAGTGATGTACACATTTTATGAAAACATTTGTTGTGTAAACAAAACTTTAATAATCAATTAATATGTACATATTAATGCCTGTTTATCACCCTCTGTTTATGGTTCAAGATGATGGTGGTGATGATGATGATGATGATGATGACGATGATTGAAAGGAAAGTGACCACAACACTCAGAGCAACCAAAAGATCTTTATTGCAGCAGTGCAACAAAGAGAAAGGAAAGAAGGAAAGAGAGAGAAAAGAGAAGAGATGAACAGGGAGAGAGCAAGAGCAAGAGAGAGACAGAGAGCGCGAGTAAGAAAGATAAAGAGCAAGAGAGAGAGAGCAAGAGAGAAAGAGCAAGAGAGAGGGGGGCCTGGCAGGAGGGAGTTTTTATAGCCCAAATCTAATGGGGCCTCTGGGTCTGCAAGCTGCCTTGTTGGCCTAAGGAGGGGTTAAGTGTTCAGCCTTAAGCAGGGTTGAATGTTCAGACTTGAGGCAAACACGTGATAAAGGACCAGATAGAGGGGGGTTTGAGTGCGTGGGCTATCTTGCAGCCAACATCTGTTCAGCCTTCCCTGCAGACAACACAGTTCAGCCTGCTCTGCACCCAACAATGATGACAAGGATGATGATGAAGCCTGATTTAGTTAAGAGAATGCTCTGTGGCCAGGCATAGAGTTTGGTGCCTTCCTATGGTCCCAACTATTATGGAGGCTGAGTTTGAGACCAGACTGGGCAATTTAGAGAGCCTCTGTTTCAAAGTTTAAAAACCCTGGGGGTGTAGCTCAATGGTACTGTGTTCCTTCATTCAATACCCAGTGTCAGAAAGGGTGTGAGGAAAGAAGAGTTGGTGGAAGTGGATTGTTTGAATTTGAATTCCTGGCTCTTACTCTTACTGACTGTGTTGTCTCAAGGAAGTTACTTAATCTCTGGACTTTAATTTCCTTATCTATGAGAGGTGATGATGATGATGATCATGATAATAATAATACCTATCCCAATGGCCAGTTATAAGGATCAAATGAATTAATATCTGCACCAGTTTAAAATAGTGTCTAGCATGCAAATTCTTGGTGAATTAGAATAGTGCCTAGCATAGAGAATGCACAAAGTAACTGGAGTGGCAACCCCTTTCTCCATTGAAAAGTCTTAATTCAGCCTCTCCAGAAATCTTCACCATGGCTGATTTTAGGACTGTCAGCAAAAGAGTCTCTGCAAAAGAGTTCAATGTAGATAAACTTCCTGTTTTCATATTTCTCTGTTTTAGTTGGCCACTGGCCAAGAAGATACCATCACTCCAGGTGCTGGGCACCCCCTTACTAGTTTTTCACAAACATATCCAGCATAGTAGTTTGTAGAAATGTGAAAACAAGATCTGGCTTTGAGCTGGGGATTCACAGAGATGTCTACATTTTTAAGATAAGTTCCCAACTGAGCTCCATGATAACAACTGGCAGGGGGAGGAAAGAAAGGGGAGAAGAAGCTTTCCCCTTCTCAGGTGTTGTCCTTGAAGGGTTAACTTTCCCAAACAGGGAAAGAAAAGGCTGCTTTTATGTAAACTTTTGAAGACTGTGACTTCTGAGTCCCTTCCCTTAAATGCTGGTTATAAAACTCTGAAACTACCTGAACTCGAGGTTCAGGGGGATTAATTGATTATAGCAAAAGCTGTGCTTTCTGAACCTGGATGCAGCCAAATAAAACTGTTTCCTGCTATCTTAGGTGCCTTGTCTTGTTTATCCCTACAACAAGGCAAGTGCTCTACCAATGAACTACACCCCTAGCTCAGCTTTAAATAATTTTAATTTCTTCTCTTATATTTGTAAATATTTTATTGATTTATTTCATTTAATGCCTTTATTTATCTTTATGTGGTGCTGAGGATCAACCCCAGGGCCTCATACATGCCAGGTGAGCATTCTATCACTGAACCACAACACCAGCCCTGTAAATATTTGTAATTGTTGTAAGAGATGTTTTAATAAATATTGCAGGATGCAAGAAATCTCCTACAGAGTCAAGGTGCTTTACCTTAGGTGCTTAACCAAGTCAAGTTA
Organism: Marmota flaviventris; assembly: GCF_047511675.1. Taxonomy (NCBI): domain Eukaryota; kingdom Metazoa; phylum Chordata; class Mammalia; order Rodentia; family Sciuridae; genus Marmota; species Marmota flaviventris. Next base: position 39,979,864 of record NC_092505.1, on the reverse strand, counting down.
ATTTACCAACTCTCTCCCAATTAGAGGTGTTGGATATACCCTTACTCCTGCTCCACTGGGACCCAGTCCAGACCCATCAGTCATTTTCCCCACTTGGGATTCATGGTGTCCGTAGTATTGTGTGCATTGGGTATTCTAAGGATGGCCTTAGGCCTTAGCCTTAGCAACCCCATTTTAAAACTCTACTTTGAAACCTGCAGCCCCACCAGGCACACCTATGGATCCCTCCAATATGATAATCAGGCATAGTCCTGACATAAACACTTCACTTCTCCCCAACCTGACAAACTCAGAGTGAGGTCTGTGTCATGTTGCCCTTGCCCCAAAATGGGGAGAGGCAAGAATATCAGGTTTGGGACTACCTGATGCTTTAACCATCAGATGATTTAACCTCAGGGCAAATGATATCACTGAGAAATCTGGTAGTAGCTGACAGGGATTGAAAGGGTGGTCAGAAGCCCCTAAATTTAGTATAAATTATGGAGCAAATGAACAGACATTTAGCCAGCCGACACTGATTCCCTCATGCTAGAGAGCCTGATGAGGACCAGGATTGACATCCCAATGTGCAATTTGCCTGATCCTCTGCTTCTTCCTCACCATTTTCAAACTCTCCAGCCACATCTTGACCCTGGTGAGAAATGCAACTTCTTCCTATGACCCTCTCCTAAACTGGCCATCAGCACCACCACAGGAGAAGCCTACATTAGTCCCTGACCTGATCACCGCAGCCTGAGTGAGTGTGCATCTGTTTAACTTAGAGCCTAAGGCTTGAGGCTTTAGGTCTAACACTTGAGCTTAGCATGTAGAGGGAATGTCTGTCATGAGCCTGTCATGATTAAGAGTGTTTACAGTGTTTAGAATTAATCTATAATTGTTTGCTGTGGATTGATTATGTCTATTGCAGTGCCTAGTATTAAGGATTGTCATTTTCTTGATTAAGAACCTATAGAGTGATGGGGCTGGGGTTGCGGCTCAGTGGTAGAACACTTACCTTGAATATGTGAGGCACTGGGTTCAATTCTCAGCACCAGATATAAATAAAAAATGAAGGTCCATCAACAACCAAAATGAATAAAATAAATAAATAAATAAAAGAACCTATAGAGTAAAATTATATTGAGTGATTTGAGTAAATAAAGCATTGAAAGGGCAGAAGCATGTGGACATTCTTTATTTCTCCCCCTTGACTGCATAAGTTGCACCTTTGCCTATCACAGCAGGTATTGAAGTGGGAGATGGTGTTGGCTGCAAGTCCTCCTAGCCCTAGTAGGGGTAGATGATGGAGGAATGATATCCTCATGGACCCCAAGGGAAGGCAGTTATCACTGTCCCCTAGTGCAGGTATTAGAGACTTTTTCATGAATGAAAGCAATACAACTGCAGGTGGTGGCTCAGTTCCCAAGAAGCTCCTGGGTGCAAGACCAATAATCCTGATAGAGGTGCTTTCTCCATTTTAAGAAGCATCTGCCATGGACTTGTTGGGACATGCTGGGACTCATTAGGTTACTGACCATAAGGAACAGTAGCCATAGGCATGCTTTGTCATGTCTGGTTGCAATTGATAAGAAGCTGTAAGGAGCATTAGCAATAGGCACACTTAACAATGACTGATTACAATTGATAGAGAGCACAGCTTCATGGACATGCACAAAGAACATGTCCTGTTGCAAATATACATTATCTCGATGGACATAATCAGTGGACTTTGACTTTCAATGGGTGAAATCAATTACCAATGTCCACCACCAACTTGGAACTTTATTTAAATCACTTGTCCTGCCACATCAAGGAGGTTGTTCTGAGGACATCAGAGAGACTTGCCGACAGGTTGCCCATCCCCAGATCAACTCCACCATTTCCTGACATCCAGTTGTTGGCTGGAGAGAACCACCAGACAAGGACATCTCTACTTGTGATTTGGAGCTCGTGGTTGCCCTTAGGATTGTGTCATTAGCTTATAGTTTTTAATTAGTTTTCACTGAATGCCAGTTGGAGTGCTCCAGCACACTCAACACTTTTGCATTAATTGTTTATATTTGATGATTGGTGTGATCGAATATATGCTTGCATTTAAAGTAATTATTAATAGCACCATTGGCGACATCCATCTACCCAGATCATCCTGGGCGATGTTCTCCCACTCTCTTTATAGTGGTTGTGCTGAGTATTGAAGCCAGGAATGCTTTACCCCTTAGCTACATCACCAGTCCTTTTTATATTTTATTTTGAGACAGGGTTTTGCTAAGTTGCTTAGGCTTTTATTATAAGGTCCTTGCTTACCATCTGGATGTCCATCTTAAGTGACAGCCTCCATTTCAAGGAAAAAGTTTTCTTCCTGCCCAAAGGCATTTCTGAAAAGGTTCACCACTCCCTCATACCAACCCCACCCTTAACTGCCCACATTAGGACCCCTTGGCTCTGATTCCTGAGTCTGCCCTATAAAAGTTCCAGAACCCAAGCCTGTTTTGCCTCTCTCTCCTATAGAGAGATGGCCTTTATTTTTCAGCTCTGACAAATAAACTGTCACGTGTATCTCTGCCTGGTCTTGGTCTTTCATTTCTCGCTTACTTGTTTCTCATTCCTTGCTTTCCCTTCACTCACTAAATTGGTGAGCCTGCTCTCCAACTTGCCATCCTCCTTTCTCAGCCTCCAGAATCACTGGGATTGATTACAGGTTTGAACCACGGCTTACAACTTCTCCTTTTCTTCTCCTTAACCCTCTCCTTCTTTATCTTCTTGGTGGTACAGGTAATTGAATCCATGGACATTCCACCATGGAGATATATACCCAACCCTTTTTATTATTATTATTTTTTAAAATTTATGAGATAAGATCTTGCTAATTTTCCAAGGCTGATCTTAAATTTGTGATCCTTCTGTTTTAGTCTCCAGAGTAGCTGAAATTACAGGTACACACCACAGAGCTCTAAAGTCTTAAGAAACTTTTCCAGGCCCCCAGCCCACTCACATATTCCTCTTTCTCTTTCCTTCATCTTCATGTATCCTGTTGATCTTAGGGAACAACTTTGCTTTTTTTTTTTTCCCCTAGACTTCCCTAAAGTTTTTTTTTTTTTTTTTTCTTTTCCAAACTTAGTCTTTGTTCCTTCATGATAGACTGAAGTTCATTAAACTAAGAACCCATTCCTTTCCCTGTCTTTAAAAATAGGAAGAAATTGACTGCCAGACCCTTTCAAGATAGGGAAGAATCATTCTGTATTAATTATTCTTATTATCATATTTATAATAATATAATATAAAATTATTTTATAGCACTTTATGTTAACATATTTTGATATTGTTAAATTATAAAGACTTTATTTTCTCATAACAGTATTGTTGTATACTTATATATAATAAATAATATAAAATTTATATTTTAATGTATAATATTCTTATGGCATTTTAATGGTATAAGTTTTAAAACCTAAATTTAATAAAAATTAAATATAAAATATTACATTAATGTATTGTTACATCATTGTTCTATGAAACTGGTGTAAACATTCTTATGTTTCCATACAACCTACTATGAACATAATTGTCTGAACATGGGATAATTGTGGAAAAGGTGCTGAAAAATTATTTCCCTAATGAGACAGCATCCATCATAGTTGCCTGTATTAATTATCTAAAAGAGAATTTGAACCAGTGTTTTTATTTATTTTTATTTTTATTTTTTTTAGTTGTAACTGGACAGAATATCTTTATTTATTTATTTATTTATTTTTATGTGGTGCTCAGGATCAAACCCAGGGCCTTGCACATGCTAGATGAGTGCTCAACCACTGAGCTACAACCTCAGCCCCTAAACCATGGCTTTTTAAAAACACTTAACACTTAGTAGAATCAATGAATCTGTTGCCATAATTCCCTTACTCTATTTTCTCTAATTAATATCAGCACTCTTACCCTTTAAGTATAACTCCCATTGCATTTAAATTTTTTTTGTTTTAATTAATTATACATGACAGTAGAACACATTTATGCACTTTGATATATCATACAACACTACATATAATTTCTCATTTTTCTGAATGTATATGTTGCAGAATCATATTGGTCATATACTCCTATATACACATACAGGAATAATGTCTGTTTCATTCTACTATCTTTCCTATCTCCACATCCCCTCTCCTTTTCTCCCATCACTTCCCTCTACCTAATCTAAGGTAATGCTATTCTTTCCTAGTGCCCTCCACCTTATTTTGAACTAGCATCCACATATTAGAGAAAAAAATTCCGCCTTTGTTTTGTGGGATTGGCTTATTTCATTTAGCATGGTATTCTCCAACTCCAACCAATTACTGGCAAATGCCATAATTTCACTCTTCTTTAAAGCTGAGTAATATTCTATTGAGTATATATACCACATTTTCTTTACCCATTCACCTATTGAGGACACCTATGTTGGTTCCATAGTCTAGCTATTGTGAATTGAGCTGCTATAAACATTGATGTGGCTGTGTCACTATAGTATGCTGATTTTAAGTCCTTTGGGTATAAACCAAGGAGTGGGAGAGCTGGGTCAAATGGTGGTTCTATTCCCAATTTTCTGAGGAGTCTCCATAGTGCTTTCCATAGTGGTTGCACCAATTTGCCATCCTACCAGCAAGTATATGTGTATCTTTTTCCCCATATCCTCACCAACATTTATTGTTGCCTGTATTGTTGATGATTGCCATTCTGACAGGAGTGAGATGAAATCTTAGAGTAGTTTTGATTTGCATTTCTCTAATTGCTAGATATGATGAATACTTTTTTATAAATTTGATGATCCATTATATTTCTTCTGTGAAGTGTCTGTTCAGTTCCTTAGCCCATTTATTTATTGGGTTATTTGTTGTTTTTGGTGTTAAGTTTTTTGAGTTCTTTATATATCCTAGAGGTTAATGCTTTATCAGAGGTGCATTTTCTCCCAATCTGAAGGCTCTCTCCTCACATTATTAATTGTTTCTTTGCTGAGAAGAAGTTTTTAATTTGAATCCATCCCACTTATTGATTCTTGATTTTACTTCTTGCACTTAGGAGTCTTATTAAGGAAGTCAGATCCTAGGCTAAAGTGGTGAAGATTTGGATCTATATTTTTCTTCTATTAGGTGCAGGGTCTCTATTCTAGTGCCTAAGTCTTTGATCCACTTTGAGTTGATTTTGTGCAGGGTGAGAGATAGAAGTTTAATTTCAATTTGCTGCATATGAATTTCCAGTTTTACCAGTACCATTTGTTGAAAAGGTTACATTTTTTCCAGTGAATGTTTTTGGCACCCTTGTCTAGTATGCAATAACTGTATTTTTGTGGGTTTGTCTCTGTGTCTTCTATTCTGTACCATTGATCTACAAGTTTATTTTGGTGTCAATTCCATGGCATTTTAAGTACTATAGCTCTGTAGCATAGTTTAAGGTCTGGTATTGTGATGTATCCTGCTTCACTTTTCTTGCTAAGGATTGCTTTATCTATTCTGTGTCTCTTATTTTTCCAAATAAATTTGATGATTGCTTTTTCTATTTCTATGAAGAATGTCATTGGGATTTTAATAGGAATTGCATTAAAGCTGTATAACACTTTTTGGTAGTATGACCATTTTGACAATATTAATTCTGCCTATGCAGGAGCATGGGAGATCTTTCCATCTCCTGAGATTTTCTTTAATTTCTTTCTTTAATGTTCTGTAGTTTTCATTGTAGAGGTCTTTCACCTCTTTTGTTAGATTGATTCCCAGGTATTTTATTTTATTTTTTGAGGCTACTGTGAATGGTATAGTTTTTTTTTTTTAGTTTCTCCTTCAGTGAACTCATTGCTGATGTATAAGAATGGATTTAATTTATGGGTGTTGATTTTATATCCTGCTACTTCACTGAATTCATTTATTAGTTCTAGAAGTTGTCTAGAAGTTGTTGGAATTTTTTGGATCTTCTAGATATAGAATCATGTTCTCAGCAAATAGTGATATTTAGATATTTAGATATTTTTCTCTACTTTCTAAAACACCTTTTCATAAACCTAGAATAGTAATTAGCAACAATGAGAGATCAAGAGTCTTTGTCTTTTCACATCTAATGGGAGGAAAAGAGTAGAGTCCATTTATCCAAATGCATTCAATTGAGAATCAAAATTAATTCCCCCCCTTTTTTTGTGAAAAAAGGAAAAGAAGGTTTATTGCCTTGCTAGCAAAGGAGAAACACAGGGGACTCCTTTCCTAAAGGCTGTGATCCTGCCCATCAGCAGGAACAGGGGGCTTTTACAGAGGTGATTCAGAGAAAATGAGATTAGGAAGGAGAAGGTTAGGGAAAAGATTAGGGAGAAGATCAGGGAGAAGAAGGTTGGAAAAAGAAAAAAAAGTGTAAATTTCAAAGCCCCAAGGGATATAGTCAAAGCTTCAAATGAACCCCTGTTACATTTCCCCACTGTCAATTTCTAGCTTCCATTTCTATGGAAAGTGGGCAATGACATCTCCAAGCTACTTTCTGCTGAAAGGGGGAAATAACCCAAAGTCCTTGTTCTCTATTTGGTGGGGTGTGGACAGTTAAGGGAATTCAGCTTCAGAACAGTCCAGAGCTCCACTGTGGCAAATGGCAGGTGACGGGACATGGCATACGTAGAACAGGGATGCAGCCACCTTGTATCCTCAGGATGGAAATAAGTTCCTTCATTCTTGAGAGGGGCTCTTTTGTCATGTTCCACCCTCTACCTTTCAAAATGGCCCTCTAGTTTTCTCACTCTAAATAAAACAACATAAATGGGGAAATCTCAATTTTCCTTAACAAATTATGTACTTGCAATGACAGGTGTGGCATGAACTCACTTAAGGTATTCTGAAAGATAGGGATAGGATTGAAGCCAGGGCCCAAGGCAGAAGCTAGTGCTGGTAACAGATAAGATGATAGTGGGAAGGCAAAAGTCAGGGCTTAACCTAAAGGCAAATGGACAAAAAAGGGGCTTATGTTTTCCCATTCACTGAGTGTTTTGCTCTCCTACTTAACAACTAACTGAATAAATTCATGAAATGACTACTTATTTTTTTCTTTATTTGAAGCGGGGATAAAATTTCATTGAGAAATATTCCCTCACAATCCATAAAACCAATGAAGACAAATATCATTATGTTATTATAAACCAAATAAGGTTGATTTAATTTGCAAAACTTCTTAAATGTCTAGAAAAGGAAAGGCACAGAAAGGAAAGTGTCCCTGTGACAAGGCATATTCCAGGCTCAAGATCTGGGCACCACTCTACCTTGTGCCTTTCCAACCCAACTGAGGAAGATGTGAATCTGCAGGGCTCCTGTGTGAGGATGGCAGCACGGGACAGTGGATCAGAAACAGAAATGGGTTTCAGAGACCAAGAAAGCAGGAGCAGGCTGTGGGAATGCCCCTGGGGGGCACATATGGCCTCCAATAGGTTCTTCTTTCTTTCTGTTCTTTTGCATCTACTAATCTACTGGGACAAGGACCTCATCTGCAGCAGCATGGGGCTGCCAAGACCAGACAGGTGCTTAGACAGAATCTCCAATCCTATCTATGTGGAAGTCATTTCTGTGCCTTTAAGAATTCTGCTCAGCAGCCCTAGTAAACTAGAATGGGTTCTGGTCTCCTGAAGGCTTTCCAAGCTGGAAAATTTCCCCCCAACCCTGTTCTCTTTCCAGATGGAGCTCTAGAGTTGCAGAATTCTGTGCCTGCTCCTACAGGAGACAAAAAAATGAATTTTATTTATTTTTGCATATGTAGTGCTTTTAAAATTGATTTATTTATTGGCACATATTAAACTGTACATATTGGGAAGGGATTCATGTTATCACATCCATCCACTCTTCTTCCATCTTCTCTTCACCCCTTCCCAGTCCCTAATAATCTCTATTCTATTTTAAAGTAATTTTTTAAAAAAAAATTCCACATTTGAGAGGGAACATGCCATACTTATAGCTATTTTCACAACATGTGGCAAAAGGTAAGCACTCTGTATATGCTTAAGTTAGTACTAATGCAGAGTTTATGACATTGAAAGTAAAAGGATCATTAAACACAGTAGACTGTGGTCCTGTAAGATGCTAAATATATGTACTTCTGACAATTTTAAAGTGAATCTGATAGCCAGGCAACAGTGAGTCATGCATGTAATCCCATCTACTCAGGAGATTGAGGTGGAAGGATTTCAAGTTCTAGGACAACCTGAGAAATTTAGTAAGACCCTGTCTCAAAAAGAAAATAAATATAAAGTGGATCTGGTACAAGAATGTGAAAAATCCCCTTACATTAGGGAGATGTTTAAAGGGCCTCATATATGCATTTGTCCTTGATTGGGGTTATGTTTTTAGCATAATAGTACCAATCATGTAAGAATAAATATAACTTTAAAAGGGTTATTAGTTGTATTATGTCTCAGGACTGTCACTTTATTTTCATTTCCTTTTGCCTTCTTCAGTACTGAGCATTGAAATTGGATCACTTTAGAACAGAGATATATCCCCAGCCTTTTTTATCATTCTGAGACAGGATCTCCTTCAGTTACTCAGCCAGGCCTCAAATTTTCACTCTTTCTGCCTCAGCTTCTCTAATAGCTAGGATTACAGGTGTATGAGAAAACAGTGCCTGACTGACCTATATGATTTCTTAATATCTAAAATCTACTTTTTAAAATCAACAATTTTGTTCTCATTCACAGGTTAATCAATCACCACCACCTGTGGCTTAGAAAATTTAAATGTCACTTGAATCTATTATAAGTTGAGACAAGGATTTGAATCTGAACCTTATTTAGTTATTTGGTATTTATGTCTATAGCTTGCCCTCCCTCTCTTTCCTTCCCTCCCACCACCTCTCTCTTCTCCTTAGTCCTTTTAATGTAGAAATTTATCTGTACAGAAACAAAATAGAAAGCTGAGAATTCCAATGAAGACTGAAGAATTGAAGATGGATCTTCTCTCAAACAGTCCTCCCCAAGAGGTCCTAAATTTCGTTCTCAACTAGAGCATAGGCTGTGGTTCGATTTGGAATAGTGAATTAAGCCTTTGTAGAAGAAGAAGGTACATGCCCTGAAGAAATGCTATGTGACATAGGATATCACATATGTAAAGGAAACAGAGAGACTGGCATTTCATAATAAGTAAGCCTTTGTAAAATATTTTAACCTTAATCTAATTAATAACTGATACCATTTTGATTATTATAATTGCATTCAAGATGATTGCTTTTCTTTTTGTTTTGCTTTTTTTGATTTGTTCTTCTTAGACATATAGAATAGTTAAGTGAAGACGATTGCTTTTCCACTGAAGTTCATCAGACCCAGCCTTCTGAAGCAATTTGCCTCCAAGAGTACCATCACCACCCAAGAAAATGAACTCTACATTAAGATTGTGCAAGAGAGCCATATATAAGCATCTGAATGTTTAGCAGCCACTCAATCCTTTGCCACTTCTCTCAGGCCTAACACTGTTTCTCCTGATCCAGAGGCCAAAATCATGGACCATTTACTCCTGTGTGAAGCAGGCTATGGATTCTGCAGAGATGACACTGAGATCCCACTTGCTTTTGACACTGAGCTCAGAAGATTCTAGGCCATGGCTACTCCCCTACATTTCTACAGGAAACTGCTCTGTAAACCATAGGGGCTGCTATATTGGGCCTTCCCTTGACTCCATCAGTTGCCTACAGCCCAGATACTAAGAAACATGCCTAGTTCCTCCTACCTGCCTCCCTGGAACTCTATGCCCATGACAAAGAAGAACTCAAATTCAGCCTCAGGAGAGTGCCCTGTTGCAAAGAAACCATGAAGTCACTTGCCCTGACAGCTTCTCTTGGTCACATTCATGTAGTCCTGGAGAGAGGCTCCCCAGAAACATGTTGATCTTTAAACCTGGGCCATGATCACTGAGTCCTACAAGTACTGAGTGTTCAATTTGAGGGATTCTCCCTTTCAGACAAATGTAAGATTTTTCTCTTACTCATGTCTCTTTGTTTACTTACTATTAGGCAAGAGATATTTGGTTTTCTTGCTCAACAGTAGACAGAATGAAGAGAGAACAGAGATGGAGGAGTGCTGCATGTGTGGATGCAGTACTGCACAACACTATTGTTGGAAAGTAAATGCTGCATTCACCCTAAAAAACAATCTGGCAATGCTCAGGAAAGTTCAGGTAATACTCTTTTGAGGAAACAGTTATGTTTATGGGCACCTGCCCTAGATAAATTCTCCCACAGGTGCATAGGGACAATTATGTGTGGTGATAGGGGACAGCAGCAATACAAATGTCCACTGCAGGACAATGGAGAGGTAGGGTGTGCTGAGGCACATCAGAGGCTACTATGTCAGAGTTAAAAGCTGCAGATGAAATGTACCTAAAAAGATCTCAGTAACTTGTAAAGAAGGGCTTTGATTGCAGATTAGTGGTAGAGTTCTTGCCTGGCATGCATGAAGCCCTGGGTTCACTTCCCAATGCTACCATAAATAAATAAATAAATCAACAAACAAACAAACAAAAAATGTTAAATATTCATTCTTAATAAAATTAGATATGTCTCCTGAAACTTTGTACATCAAGTGAAAATATAATCACCTATAGAATGAATCACTCCTCTTCCTATAACTTGTCCAAGGTGATCTGTGAAAATGGTTCACTATTATCTTGATACACAATACTCCACAAAATCTTACAAATAAAGAGGTTCAAATCTTTGTTTCACTTTTAAAACACAAAGAAACTGCCAAGCCATCAAGGGTATGCATATCCAAAGGGCCACCAAGTGTCTGAAACCCACCAATGTGGGTTGGCATAGTGGTTCATGCCTGTAATCCCAGCAGCTCTAGAGACTGAGAAAGGAGATTCCAGAGTTCAAGGCCACCCTAAGCAACTTTGTGAGGGTTTATGCAACTTAGTGAGACCCTGTCTTAAAACATAAAATTTAAAAAGGCTGGGGATTAACTAAGAATTAATTAATTACCCCTGGGTTCAGTCATTAGTAACCAAAAAACCCAAAAGAAACAAACAAAAAATGTGTGCCATTCCACTGTTAAAATGGTAGTGTTGATTGGTGTGTCTAGACCAAAGAGTAGGGCTGACATAGGGTCCATAGACCAAAAAAGTGCTCAATTTTGGTAGACATCCTTAAATACGGAATAGTAATGCTGAACTTGAGGATTTAGATATGAGTTTTTTGGACATTTAATGTATCCAATGAGTAAAGAACCTAGATGTACTGCCACAACTACCGAGCTCATGGCCAGATTAACCCATACTTGAACTCCCCCTGCCCCATTGAGATGATCCTTACTGAAAAAGAATTGTTTCCTAAACCAGAAGAAAATGCACACACACCCATGAACACAAACACATGTACAAAAAAGAAAAACAAACAAACAAACAACAACAACAAAAAGAAAAATAAAAAGAAAGATGTCTCTAAATTACTGAGACTGGCCTTGAACTTTAAATCCTCCTGCTGCAGGTTCCAGAGTCACTCAGATTACACCTGTGCTATAGCAGAGCTGGGTAAATACACATTTAAATAAAATAGAAATGGAATGAATTGCCATAAAAAAGGAAAGTAGATAAAGGGGAACAACTTAGGATAAAATACTCCTATTTAAATTAGAAAAGGTTAGGATTCTGGAAAAAAAAAACTATGGATAATGTGATATTAACTCCAATGATTTGTCCTTTAGACAGGAAAATCATAGGAAATTTAGATACACTTTAATGCAGAAAATCTAGGCATAGATTAGAAAATTTACAATTCTAGGGGCTGGGGTTGGGTCTCAGTGGTAGAGCACTCACTAGCATGTGTGAGGCACTGGGTTTGATACTCACCACTACATAAAAATAAAGAAATATAATAAAGAAATTGTGTCCATCTACAATAAAAAAAGAAAAGAAAAATTACAATTCAAAATAGCCATAGGACTCTCCTTTTCTCAACACAACCTGCTACTCTTACTCATTTCCCTACTTAGCCATGAATGTTTTAAAACTTAGTTTCTCCATCCAGTTCCAGGATGAATTAGCTTATGGTCTTAAGACTATGATCCAGCACCACTGAGTCTGGTCTCTAAAACCAGGCAATCCCTGCATATATGGGGAGAATTAGCTGGGTTCAGTGACCCATTCAGGTAATCCCAGTAAATGAAAAGACTGAGGGAAGAAAAACACATGTTTGAGGCCATACTAGGCAACATGGCCAGATCTTGTCTCAAAACAGAAAATAAAAAGGGCTAAGAAGAAGCTCAGTGGTTTAAAGCCTAAGATTCAATCACCAGCATGAGTGGAAAAAATAAAATGGGATGCAGGATTGGACACAGTCATTACTTTATGTGGTTGGTTTGTTTGTGTTTTGGATACCAGGAATTAAACTCAGAGGCACTTGAGAATGGATCCACATCCTCAGCCGTATTATTATTATTATTTTGGTATTTTATTAGAGACAGGGTCTCACTGAGTTGCTTAGCACTTCATCCTTACTGAGGCTGACTTTGAACTCAAGATCCTCCTCCCTCAGGTCCCAGGACACTGGAATTACAGGGGTGCATCACTATGTCCAGCTAATTTGTCTACATTTATCTGGAATAGAGAGAGAATTTTTACAGTGATTTGAAACTGCCAGCCTATCTTGCCACTCACACCCATCCACCTTTTCATTATCTAACTCAATCAAAACCAAGGAATTTCAACAATGCCTTCAAGATTAGTCCATTTGCACCTTAATTCTATCAGGTTCTTCAATCAATTTGTGATACAAATGAATGTCCCTCACATATGATTGGATATGGCTTCTGAGGTCAGCTAGAAGACAGACCACTATAAAAAGGTTCTGTCCATACCAGACTGAATAATTTGCTCCTTTTCCTAGACCAGGTACACACCTTGGCCTGGTAGGGAAGCTGAAGCTATGGCAGTCTGTCTGTCAACCTCAGGATCCCTGACTCCCAGGAGGGCATGTCCAGAGACCAACATGCCACCAGGCCTGAACCCAGAACAGGCGTGGGCCTGGGCAATGGATAACTTTCCTGCTCTGAGCCGCCACTCCTGCCAGTGCCTCCAGAGCTGTAGAGATGTGAATATTTTGGTAAGCTAACTATCTCACTGGGCCTACACAGAACAGGAGCTGGCTTTGGGGATCTGAGAGTAGTGTGCTAAGGGAACATGGTGTTACACAGGAGCAGAGAGTTGAGAGGGGCCAAAAACGAGGTCTAGACCTGACCATCCAGGAGCCAATGGCTGAATCCACTCAGGAGCTCCAATCACCTCAAGAAGAAGCAAGCCCTACCATCAGTGCAGCCCAATGGGCCCTGAACCTCCCAGGAGATGCCAGTGCCTGGGCTATTTGATAGACACACACTCAGGCTGCCTCTTGGAGCCCAGCTCATCCCTGCAAGCTGCTGAAAAACCGAGGCTTACATCCCAGAGGAACCCAGGACAGAAAGGAACCCCAGGCTGGAGGATGCCTTGCAGTACAATGCCCATCAGCCAATGCCCTGGAAGGAGCCTGAAGGACTGCAGTGGGGACCCTCATACTGTCCCTGTGGACTCATGCACTGGGACTGTGCCCTGCATGCCTAGGAGCCTTGGCTGTGCTGATCATTTTTATTTTGTTCTTTCTCTCCTGAATGAATTAAAGGTTCTTCAATAAGAAAAAAATCTTTGTGTAATTAATTTGATAAGGAACTCTTCTTTTAGTTGGACTGAGAATTCTCATAGTTTCTAAACTGAATTTTTTATGATGATTAAACCCATTCTTTTATTCACTGCTTGTCTATTGATTTTGAGGGGGTGAGTCAGGGTGGGGAACTGTATAGGTGGGTCTGGGGCAAGAAGGAGACAACTATCCAGGTCAGAGCTGTGGGCTGAACCCAAAGGTATCTCTGAAGATATGAGGGTAGGGTGTTAACAGAATGTGTAGTTGGATGGCCAATTGCTGGTGTTTCTTCAAAACTGAATGTGACTTTCTTGAACTCTGGAGAGAACCAGCATCCATAAGTGTCCTTTAAATGATCTCCAGTTACATTAACTAGGAAAGAAGACCAAATGAAATCTCTTGTCTTGGGCCCTTCTGAGTTGACAACTAGGGAATCCAAGACATCAGCTCTAGGTCAGACATTTCCAGGCAGTTACAGAATCCTGCCCTGGTGGGCTCTGTCCAGTGGTGGGTGTAAGGATGGCCTTAGGCCTTAGCCTAAACAACTCCATTTTAAAACTCCAGTTTGAAACCTGCAGTCTCACTAGGCATGTCTACCTACAGAGCCCTGTAGTATGGCCCTCAGACACAAACTAATCACTTTTCCATACCCTGACAAGCTCAGAGTGAAGTCTCTCCCATGTTTCCCTTAACATGATGAGAGCAAAAAGCAAGGAAATCAGGGTGAGGACAACCAGACCAGATGCTTTAACCCCAGAGCAAATGATGTCACTGAGAAATCTCATGGCAGCTGATAGAGATTGAAAGGGTGGTCAGAAGCCCCCAAATTTAGTATAAATGATGGAGCAAACGAACAGACATTTAGTCAGCTGACACTGATGCACACAAGCCTGATGAGGACCCCATTGGAGGAGCCCCAGCTAGGGAGAAGTAAGGGGAAGGGAGGATCCAAGCAGTGCCAGGATCCCACAGCACAAGGGGAACAGAGGGGAGGCCTGGGAGATGCCGGAAAAAGGGGTCTGAAATCAAGGGACAGAGATAGGGTCCTTGAGAAGGGCGGAGAGGGCCTCAAGCAAGGAGCCAGGCCCAGGAATGGTAAGCCAAGTTTTAGGGCTAGGGCAGGGGTGCATGAAAATGAACAGGGCTGGAGAGGGGAGGGAGGGAAGAAAGGAAAGCCAGTAGTGCAGGGGGAGGGTGGCTCAAGGCCGAGGTCCACTGCCTGGTGTCAGGGTTCTGGAGCAAGGCCCTGGCTGAGGGAGGCCAAAGAGCCCAGGCAAGGGGCAAGGGGCAAGGTTACATTTACAACCCGCAGCACCAAGAGGCCAGGTCCAGTCCCCTGGCCCAGGTGAGAATCCTGGGAAAGGGATCTGGAAAAGGGGCACAGAAGGGACAGGGATGACAGGAGGGTTGAAGGAGGGCACAGCATGAAGGGCCGAAGGATGGGGTTGGTGGGGTGGGGGTCAGGACCCCAGCAAGGAGACCAGGCCTGGGACCTAGGGTAGGGCCCATGCCAGGGGAAAGCAAGAAATAGCAGGGTCAGGAAGGCAGGCCAGCTCCAGGCTACTGTAGTACAGGTAAACCAAGGGGAGCAGGGAAGCTGCCCCAGCAAGGGGCCTGCAGTCCAAACCCAGGGACACGCACAGCAAAAAGGGCCACCAGAGTCTCAAGTGAGGAGCCAGGTCTGGGAATGGAGAACCAAGGGCAAGGGCTAGGGCAGGGGGCTCAGGACAGTGTGCAAGTCTTGGGAGGGAAGGCAGGGGATCTGGCAGGGGGGAGGCAGGCTCCAGGCCCAGGGCCACTGCCAGGTGTCAGGGTTCTAAGTGTAGGAACAAGGGCCCAGGGAGAGCCAGGGGTCCAGGCAAGGGGCAAGGCTCTGTTTCCCATAAGGGGCTCTTGCCCAGATGAGAATTGTGGGCCAGGCACCTGGCCAAGGGGGTCTGGCAAGGGACAGGGGCAAGGAAAAGGGCACGTCAGGTGTCACGGTGGGTGCAGAGAAGGGCAAGAGCCAGGCCCCAAGCCAGGAGCCCAGGCAAGGGACCCATCCGACAGACCAAGGTTGAGGGAACCAAGGAGAAGGAGACCCAAGTGCCAGCGGAAAGCACAAGGGGAAGGAAAAGAAGGGGCTGCACCAATACCAGGAGACAGAGGGCTGCCCAAGGTGCACAAATGGGAGCATGCTAGGAAGGCCAAGCAAATTGCCCCCAGGTCAGACTCGACCAGGAGCTATGCCACCCTACCTCATGGGTCAGTAGGAATTTGGTCAGGGGCTCAGGTGAGTGGCCAGGCCTAGGACTATATCATGCGAGGTCAGAGTTAGGGAGGGCTGGGTTGGGGTAGGGGCAGTATGCAAAGTGAGAGGTCAGGGGAGAAAATGGGAGGGAACGCTCAGGGCAAGGTTGGCGCAAGACCCCAAAGTCCACTGCCAGGTGTCAAGCTTCGAGTGACAAAGGGGGCCCAGGAGAAGGGCAGGGCTGTGTTTCCCATAGGGAGAATTCAGGGCCCAGAGGCCAGCCAATTCCACTCCTCTGCCCCAGGTGAGTAGATCTTCATAGAGGGACCATGACCAAAGGAGGGCCCTGTAAAGGGATACCTTGTGTGCAGAGGTGGGGAGGGGTCATTGGGGAGCCAGGACCTATTTGAGGAGCTCCGGCTAGGGAGAAGCAGGGGGAGGGGAGGGTCCCAGCAGTGTCAAGATACCACAGCATAAGAGGAACAGAGGGAAGGCATAGGAGGGGGCTAGCAAAAGGGGTCTGAAATCAAGGGACAGGGATTGGGTCCTTGAGAAGGGCAGACAGGGTCTCAAGCAAGGAGCCAGACCCAGGAATGGAGAGCCAATTGTCAGGGCCAGGGCAAGGGTGCATAAAAACTCATAGGGCTGGAGAGGGGAGAGAGGGGAGAAAGGGGAGTGGGTGGTGCAGGGGGAAGGAGGCTCAAGGCCCAGGTCTACTGCCTGGTGTCAGGGTTCTGGAGCAGGGTCCCGGGCTGAGGGTAGCCAAAGGGCCCAGGCAAGGGGCAGGGCTACATTTTTTATAAGGGAGCCAGCAGGACCAAGAGACCAGGTGCAGTCTCCTGGCCCAAGTGAGCATCCTGGGGAAGGGATCTGGAAAAGGGACCCAGCAGGGACAGGGATAACAGCAGGGCCGAAGGAGGGCACAGAATGAAGGGCCGGAGGATGGGGGTTTTTTGGGTGGGGACTGGACCCCAGGAAGGAGCCTAGGCCTGGGACCTAGGAGAGAGCCCATGCCAGGGGAGAGCAGGGAAGGGTGGGGCTGGGAAGGCAAGGCGGCACTAGGGTACGGTGGTACAGGGAAGCCAAGGGGAACAGGGAAGCAGCACCAGGAAGGGGTCTGCAGTCAAAACCCAGGGACACGCACAGCAAAGAGGGCCACCAGAGTCTCAAGCCAGGAGCCAAGTCTGGGAATGGAGAGCCAAGGATCAGGGCTGGGGCATGGGGCTAAGGAAAGTAGATAAGGCTGGGGAGGGAAGGCAGGGGATCTGGCAGGGAGGAGGCAGGATCCAGGCCTGAGGCCACTGCCAGGTGTCAGGGTTCTGGGTGCAGGACCATGGGCCCTGGGAGAGCAAGGGGCCCAAGCGAGAGGCAGGGCTCTGTTTCCCATAAGGCACTCTGGCCCAGATGAGAATCTAGGGCCAGGGACCTTGAAAAGGGGTCTGGCAAGGGCCAGGGGCCAGGAAAAGGGCAATGGGAGGGCAGAGCGGGGTGTCTCGGTGGGTGCAGAGAAGGACAAGTGCCAGGACCCAAGCAAGGAGCACAAGCAAGGAACCCATCCAACAGAACAAGGATTAGGGAACCAAGGAGAAGGAGACCCATGTGCCCCAGGAAAAAGTGCGAGGAAAAGGGGAGGAAGGGGCTGCACCAGGACACAGAGATAGCAGGTGGCCCAAGGGGCACACAGGGGAGCACGCTAGGAAGGACAATTCAAGGGGTCCCCAGGTCAGACACAACTGGAAGCAACACCATGCCACCTCAAGACACACTAAGAATGAGGTCAGGGTCTCAGGTTAGCAGCCAGGCCCAGGACTGCAGCATGCTGGGTCAGGGTTAGGGAGGACTGGGTTGGGGCAGGGGCAGCATGCAAGGCAAGAGGTCAGAGGAGAAAATAGAAGGGAATGCTCAGGGGCAAGGTTGGCACAAGTCCCAAGTCCACTTCTAGGAGTCAAGGTTCAGGCAATGAAGGGGGCCCAGGCGAGGAGCAGGACTGTGTTTCCCTTAGGGAGCATTCAGGGCTCAGAGGCCAGCCAATTCCACTCCTCTGCCCCAGGTGAGTAGATCCTCAGAGAGGGACCCTGACAAAAGAAGGGCAAAAGGAGGGCACTGTGATCGGATGCCTGGCATTTGGCGGGGTGGTGGTGATCCAGGACCCATTGGATTAGCCCTAACTATGGAGAAGCAGAGGGAGAGGAGGTTCCAGGCAGTGCCAGGATACCACAGCACAAGGGGAACAGAGGGTAGGCACAGGAGGGGGCCGGAAAAGAAAGTCTAAAATCAAGGGACAGGGATAGGGTCCTCGAGAAGGGTGGACAGGGCCTCAAGGATCCAGGCCCAGGAATGGAGAGCCAAGGGCCAGGGTCAGGGCAGAGATGCATGAAAACACACAGGACTGGGGAGGGGAGAGAGAGGAGGAAGGGGAGCGGGTGGTGCAGGGGGAGAGAGGCTCAACGCCCAGGTCCACTGCCTGGTGTCAGGGTTCGGTAGCAGGGCCTGGGCTGAAGGAGGCCAAAGAGCCCAGGCAAGGGGCAGGGCTACATTTTTCCGAAGGGAGCCCGCAGGGCCAAGAGGCCAAGTGCAGTACCCTGGCCAGGGTGAGCATCCTGGGAAAGGGATCATCAAAGGGTCCAGCAGGTAAAGTGACAACAGGAGGGCCGAAGGAGGGCACAGCACAAAGGGCCGGAGGATGGGGGTTGGTGGGTTGGGGGCCAGGACTCCAGCAAGGACCCCAGGCCTGGGACTTAGGGGAGGGCCCATGCCAGGGGAGAGCAGGGAAGGGCAGGGTCGGGAAAGTGGGTGGCACTAGGGTATTGTGGTACAGGGATGACAAGGGGAGCAGGGAAGTGGCTCCACAGAAGGGCCTGCAGTCCAAACCCAGGGATGCGCACAGCATAAAGGGTCACCAGAGTCTTAAGCAAGGAGCCAGGTCTGGGAATGGAGAACCAAGGGTGAGGGCTGAGGCAGGGGGATAAGGACAGTGGACAAGGCTGGTGAGAAAAGGCAGGGGACCCGGCAGGGAGGAGGCAGACTCCAGACCCAGGGCCACTGCCAGGTATCAGGGTTCTGGGTGCAGAACCATGGGCCCTGGGAGAGAAAGGGGTCCAGGTGAAGAGCAGGGCTCTGTTTCCCATAAGGCGCCCTGGCCCAGATGAGAATCAGGGGCCAGGGACCGGGCGAAGGGGGTCTGAAAAGGGATGGGGGTCAAGAAAAGGGCGACAGGAGGACACAGCGGTATGTCTCTCAGTGGGTGCAGAGAGAGGCAAGAGCCAGGACCCAAGCCAAGAACCCAGGCAAGGGACCCATCTGACAGGTCAAGGATGAGGGAACCAAGGAGAAGGAGACCCCCATGCTCCAGGGGAAAGTGCAAGGGGAAGGGGAGTAAGGGGCTGCACCAGGACAGAGAGACAGCGGGCGGCGCAAGGGGCACACAGGGGAGGGCACTAGGAAGGACAAGCAAGGGTCCCCCAGGTCAGATCCAACTGGAAGTGATGCCACGCTACCTCATGGGACACTAGGAATTCAGTCAGGGGCTCAGGTGGGAGGCCAGGCCCAGGACTGCAGCATGCAGGGTCAGGGTTAGGGAGGGCTGGGTTGGGGTAGGGGCATCATGCAAGGCAAGAGGTCAGAGGAGAAAATAGAAGGGAATGTTCAGGGGCAAGGTTGGCACAAGTCCCAAGTCCACTGCCAGGTGTCAAGTTCAGGCAACAAAGGGGGCCCAGGAGAGGAGCAGGGCTGTGTTTCCCATAGGGAGCATTCAGGGCGCAGACGCCAGCCAATTCCACTCCTCTGCCCCAGGTGAGTAGATCCTCAGAGAGGGAACCTGACCAAAGGAGTGCCAAAGGAGGACACTGTGAGGAAATACCCAGCGTGCAGAGATTGGGCAAGGGGGTTGGTGGGGAGCCAGGACTTATTGGAGGACCCCCAGCTAGAAGGAAGTAGGGGGAGGGGAGGTTCCGGACAATGCCAGGATACCACTGCACAAGGGGAACAGAGGGTAGGCACAGGAGGGGGCCGGAAAAAGGGGTCTGAAATCAAGGGACAGGGATAGGTTCTTGAGAAAGGCAGATAGGGCTTCAATCATGGAGCCAGGCCCAGGAATGAAGAGCCAAGTGCCAGGGTCAGGGCAGGTGTGCATGAAAATGCACAGGGCTGGGGAGGGGTGGCACATGGGGAGGGAGGCTCAAGGTCCAGGTCCACTGTCTGGTGTCAGGGTTCAGGAGCAGGGCCCAGGCTGAGGGAGGTCAAAGGGCCCAGGCAAGGGGCAGGGCTACATTTTCCCAAAGGAAGCCTGCAAGGCCAAGAGGCCAGGTTCAGTACCCTGGCCAGGGTGAGCATCCTGGGAAATGGGTCATGAAAGGGGCCCAGCAGGGAAAGGGACTATAGGAAGGCTGAAGGATGGCACAGAGAGACAGAGAAAGGCTGGAGGACGGGGGTTGGTGGTGGGAGGGCCAGGACTACAGCAAGGACCCCAGGCCTGGGACTTAGGGGAGGGCCCATGCCAGGGGAGAGCAGGGAAGGGCGGGATCAGGAAGGCGGGGCAGCACTAGGGTACTGTGGTACAGTGAAGCCAAGGGGAGCATGGAAGTAGCCCCACCAAGGGGCCTGCAGTCCAAACCCAGGGATGCACACAGCATAAAAGGCCACCAGAGTCTCAAGCGAGGAGCCAGTTCTGGGAATGGAGAGCCAAAGGCCAGGGCTGGGGCAGGGTGTTCATGACAGTGGACAAGGCTGGGGAGGGAAGGCAGGGAATCTGGCAGGGAGGAGGCATTCTCCAGGCCCAGGGCCACTGCCAGGTTTCAGGGTTCTGGGTGCAGGACCATGGGCCCTGGGAGAGAAGGGGACCCAGGTGAGAGGCAGGGCTCTGTTTTCCATAAGGAGCCCTGGCCCAGATGAGAATCCAGGGCCAGGGACTGGGCAAAGGGGGTCTGGCAATGGATGGGAGCCAGGAAAAGGGCAAAAGGGAGAGCATGGCAGGGTGTCACAGTGGATGCAAAGAGAGGCAAGAGCCAGGACCCAAGCCAGGAGCCCAGGCAAGGGACCCATCCAACAGATCAAGGTTGAGGAAACCAAGGAGAAGGAGACCCCTGTATCCAGGAGTAAGTGCAAGGGGAAGGGGAGTAAGGGGCTGCACCAGCACAGAGAGACAGCAGGTGGCGCAAGGGGCACACAGAGGAGCACACTAGGAAGAACAAGCAAGGGGCCCTCCGGTTCAGACCCGACTGGAAGGGATGCCATGCTACCTCATGGAACACTAGGAATGTGGTCAGGGGCTCAGGCGATCAGCCAGGCCCAGGACTGCAGCATGCAGGGTCAGCGTTAGGGAGGGCTGGGTTGGGGTATGGGCAGTATACAAGGCGAGAGAGGTCAGGGGAGAAAATGGAAGGGAACGCTCAGGGCAAGGTAGGCACAAGACCAAAGTCCAATGCCAGGTGTCAAGATTTGGGCGACAAAGGGGGCCCTGGTGAAGGACAGGGCTGTATTACCCACAGGGAGCATTCAGGGCCCAGAGGCCAGCCGATTCCACTCCTCTGCCCCAGGTGAGTAGATCCTCAGAGAGGGACCACGACCAAAGGAGGGCCAAAGGAGGGCACTATGAGAGGATGCCTGTCGTGTGGAGGTGGGGGGGCGGTAGGTGGCGAGCCAGGATCCATTGGAGGAATCCTGGCTAGGGAGAAGCAGAGGGAGGGGAGGGTCTGGGTAGTACCAGAATACCACAGCACAGGGGGAACAGACGGTAGGCACAGGAGGGGACCGGAAAAGAAAGTCTGAAATCAAGGGACAGGGATAGGGTGCTCGAGAAGTGCGGCCAGGGCTTCAAGAAAGCAGCCAGGCCCAGGAATGCAGAGCCAAGTGCAGGGTTGTGGCAGGGGTGCCTGAAAACACACAGGGCTGGGGAGGGGAGAGAGAGGAGAAAGGGGAGCGGGTGGTGCAGGGGGAGGGAGGTTCAAGGCCCAGGTCACCTGCCTTGTGTCAGGGTTTGGGAGCAGGACCTGGGCTGAAGGAGGCCAAAGGGCCCAGGCAAGGGGCAGGGCTACAATTTTCATAAGGGCCAAGAGGCCAGGTGCAGTACCCTGGCCAGGGTGAGCATCCTGGGAAAGGGATCATCAAAGAGGTCCAGCAGGGAAAGGGACTATAGGAAGGCTGAAGGAGGGCACAGCACGAAGGGCCAGAGGACGGGGGTTGGTGGGGTGGGGGCCAGGACCCCAACAAGAAGCCCAGGCCTGGGACTAAGGGAGGGCCCATGCCAGGGGAGAGCAGGGAAGTGTGGGGTCAGGAAGGCGTGGTGGCACTAGGCTACTGTAGTACAGGGAAGCCAAGGGGAGCAGGGAAGCGGCCCCAGCTAAGGGCCTGCAGTCCAAACCCAGGGATGAGCACCACAAAAAGGGCCACCAGAGTCTTAATCAAGGAGCCAAGATGGGATGGAGAGCCAAGGACCAATGTCTTATAGGGGCTCAGTACACGGACAAGGCTTGGGAGGGACAGCAGGGGATCCGGCAGGGAGGAGGCATGCTCCAGGCCCAAGGCCACTGCCAGGTGTCAAGGTTCCAGTTGCAGGACCAAGGGCCCAGGGAGAGCAAGGGGCCCAGGTGAGGGGCAGGGCTCTGTTTCCCATCAGGTGCCTCAGCCCAGATGAGAATCTTGGGCCAGGGACCTGGCAAAGGTGTCTGGCAAGGGACGGGGTCATGAGGAGGGTGAAGGGACGGCTTGGTGCAGTGTCGCGGTGGGTGTGGAGAGGGGTGAGAGCCAGGACCCAAGTAAAGGCTAAAAGTCGGGGCTCTGGAGGGCTCGGTTGGGGTAGGGACAGCATGCAAGCCAAGGGGCTGGGGAGGTAAAGGAGGGGATCAAGCAGGGCAAGGTCCGCACAAGAAAAAAAGAAAAAAACAGGGCCAAGATATAGTCCAAGGACATGCTACTAGTGACTTAGTTTCTCCAATCCTGTCCCATGTGCCTGGAGTTGCCACCTAGTAGTCCATTTAAATTATTAATCCATAAAGTGGATTAAATAACTGGTGAGATTAAAACCCCATGATCTAATCATGGCCTAAAATTCTCACATCTGAACCTTGCTATATTGGAGATCATGCTTTCAAAACATGCAACTTTGGGGGGACATTAGAGGTCTAAACCATAACATTCTGCCACTTGCCCTGAAAAGTTCATGCCCATCTGACAATCCAGTAACATTCAGTCCGTCTACAATGTCCCCAAATCTTAACAGTTTCAGTAATACTCAAAAGTTTATGTTTGATGTTATGTTTTATCTCTGAGACTCAAAGCAAATTCTTGGCTGTGAGCCCGTTTGAAAATTAAAAGCAAGCTACATGTATACAGTATACAGAGTAAATATTCCCACCCCAAAAGAGAGGAATAGGCACATAGGAAGAATTAATGGGACCCAAATAGGACTGAAACCCAGTTGAGAAAAAGAGTACTATAGCTATTTTCTGTCATCTGAGTCAAATGGTGGTGAGAGGTGATCTTCAAAGGATTTGGGCAGCATAAGTCTTATGGCTTTATTGGGTGAAGTCCACATGGCCTCTCTCTTTGGCTGCCTATGCTGCTTCCTGCAGTTTCCTTGACAGACATTCCACATTCTGTGCATCTCTTAATCTCTGAAGTTTTCACTGCAGCTTCAGCTTCATTCTCACAGTTTCATTCATCAGCCTCTCAGGGGCTGCATGCATGGTTTCTAATCCTGTTATACCATGCCTAGCCTCCCAGACCTTCCTTTGAAATCTTTTTTTTTTTTTTAAAGAGAGAGTGAGAGAGAGAATTTTTTTAATATTTATTTTTTAGTTATCAGCAGACACAACATCTTTGTATGTGGTGCTGAGGATCCAACCCAGGCCGCACGCATGCCAGGCGAGCGCGCTACTGCTTGAGCCACATCCCCAGCCCTCCTTTGAAATCTTAATAGAAGACTTCATGACCCCTTAACTCTAGGAGCCCACATTCCTGCAGAATTAGCATAATGTGGATGGTACCAAGGTCTGCCATTAGCTTGAGCAGTAGCCAGTCCCCTTGACCATAGCTGTAATGGTCTCTGAGTGCCTGAGCAATTGATCATGGTAGAAGGAATCCTGGGGAAACTTTCTAAGCATTCCTGTGTGAGTTGGCTGCCCCCATGTTTTCTTAAATGACTTTTTCACTTTTACATCTTTGATCCTACAAGGGGTGTGGTCTTGATGATTCCTGGGATAACTTCAAGACATTTCTTCTATTGTTTCTGGAAAAGTGGTTAGCTTCTCTTTAGTGAAGGTAGTCTCTTTAGCAACCACACCTTCCTCAGCCCAAATTTTACATGTTATTCTTCTCTGGCCAAAATGCAAGTTTTCCAAATCCTTTCTCTCTATTTTTTTGTCCTGATCTCACAGTGAACCTAGCTAAAAGTGACCAGTAAAACCCATGACACATCTGAATTATATGGTGCTTTAAAATTTGCTTTATCAGATTAATTATCCCATTACCTTTAAATTCAACTCACAGAAAGTCTTAGGGCATGAACAAAATTTAGACAAGTTCTTTGCCAGTATGTAACACAAATTGCCTCTAGTCCAATTCCCAACAGAGTTCTTGTTTACATAAAAACTCATGAGCACAATCTTCAGTGTCCACATACCTATCAGCATTTTAGTATTCTATGATTACTCCATAATCATCCCTTAAGCTCTGAGTACAGCACTATAGGTTCAGAGTCTACCAAAGACTAGGACCCTCTGCTCCCGAGATGGTATCTTGAAAACTGCTTTCTTTCCTGGAAAAAGGAATTAGCAAACGGTCAAAGGGAGGCAGGAGAGATTATGAGATCCTTAATGCCATTAATGAGGGCTGGTCTTCCATGACATTATCATTTCTTGAAATTCTCACCTCTTGATACTATAACATTGATAATTATATTTCAACAATAATTTAGGGGAAAATATTCACAACGGAGCATGTGTTTTAGTCAGTTATTTCACCACTGTGACAAAAAGATCTGACAAGAACAATTTTAGGGAAAGAAAAATTTATTTAAGGGCTCATGGTTTCAGAGGTCTTAGTTGATACACAGCTAGCTCCATTCCCAAGGGCATCCAAATGAGGCTTAACATCACGATGGGAGAGTGTGGCAGAGGGAAATGGCTCACATAATGATCAAGAAGCAGAGTGAAAGATCTCCAGTTGCAAGATTCAAATATATACCCAAAGCTATGCCCCAATTCTTACCTCCTCCATCCACATCCTACCACTTCAATTACCACTCAGATAATCCCTATCAGGGATTTCATATCACAATCCAATTATTTCTCCTCTAAAACTTCTTGCATTGTCTCACATGTGAGATTTTGGTGGATATCTCACCTCTAAACCATAACAGCATGCACCAATTAACTTGTGGTCATCTCAAAAGGCATAGCGGCTATCAACTCCTATATACTTCCTGCTATCTACTTAGGTTGGAAGAAATGTTTCACTAGTTCAAGGAGCACCTCCAAAGAGGATGCCATAGTAGCCTCCAGAACAAAGAGAGAATAAATAACTGTTATTTAAAGCTATCATGTTTGTGGTAATTAATTATAGTAGGCTTAGGAAATGAATGAAGAATCCATGTTTTACTTTGTTAAAGAAGGGGCAGACAAAAAATTATTCTTTCAAACCGTTTATAATTTTCTAAATGCATTATTTCAATTTATATATGTAATATTATCATAATTATTTTTCTTTTAATTTTGGGAATCAAACCTAAGACGACCTCAAGCACACTAAACCAGAACTATACCACTGAGTCACATTCTCAGGCCTCATCATGCTTTTTCTCACCTATTTTTTTTTTCATCATGATCTTTTCATGACTCTTTAAGAAGCACAGCACTCTTATATCCATACAACAAGTACTCCTTCTTTGCTTCAACTATCTTAAATGAGTTTTTGTACTTGAAGTCAAAAAGAAAGTTAGCTAAGATTGCCTCCACTGCTCCTCCTCCTTAGTCCAGC
Organism: Marmota flaviventris; assembly: GCF_047511675.1. Classification (NCBI taxonomy): domain Eukaryota; kingdom Metazoa; phylum Chordata; class Mammalia; order Rodentia; family Sciuridae; genus Marmota; species Marmota flaviventris. The sequence goes on along the minus strand of NC_092505.1, from coordinate 39,954,036 downwards.
AGACATGTTTCTGTGAAGCTGACCAGTGCTCCTTTCCTGATGATCTCCAGAGCCAGATCTAGTGAATGGATAGCTTTGCCTTCATTAGGGTTGAAGATTCAGGAGACTTGATTTGTAGTCACACCTTTGACATCTTCCCCTGACACTCCTGATGAACCAAATCCATCGTGACAACATTAAAAATTTCTGGGATTGGTAGGCAATTAAATAATTTGTGAACTGGTCTTTATTGAGGCCTTACCTTATTAAGTCTTTAAAGAGTGTCAAGTTTTGGCTAAGCTTTCTACTTGTTCTAATTATTAAATGTTTTTTTTTTTTTTTCATAAGAGACACTCATGGCCAAAATAATAGAGCTTATCTAAACTTATCAACTTGATAATTTCCCTTTCTACTCCATTAGTAGAATTCTTTTTTCATTAGGGTATATTATATACTTACTAGGTCATGTTTTCTTTTTTTCTTATACAGGTATTAATTTTTACTAAAAGTAATCTGAACAAAGTTTTTTTTTAAATAAAAACTATTACAAATTCATTAATATGTAATTAGAAAGTTGTATATTAAGTGGAAATTGTAGAAATAATGACAATTTAAGACCAATAATTTGAATTTATATGTGTGTTCATGTTGACTTCATATCTATTGATTTATATCTTTTATCTAATAACCAATTTGGGATTGGTGTTTGGTATAGAAGGAGAAAGAAGATGGTCAATTTTGATTTTATCTATCAAGTTGACTGATGTGTTTGGATTTTGCATTCTAAGATAATGTGCTGGAAAATATTTAGTATTTCTTGAGATAATATATAAAGATAATACAATTAAAATAATGATACTTCTCCCTTCATACTATCCATTAAGAACAAGCCTCTTGGGGCTGGGGTTTTGGCTCAGCAGTAGAATGCTCTCCTATCACATGTAAGGCCTTGGGTTCAATCCTCAGCACCACATAAACATAAATAAATAAAATAAAGGCATTGTGTCCAACTAAAACTAAAAAATAAATATTAAGAAAAGAACAAACCTCTTATCAGTTTATGTAATGCTTTCCAAGATGAGAGAAGTCATGAATAGAATTGTACTTATGTTTAATTTTTGCTACACTTAAGTTATGGAAAAGTTATATTTCTGAAAAAAATTGAGAATTTTATAAGATAAGAACTTATGTATTTAAATCCAGAATCACTTTCTCACCAAACTGAGTCTTTGATTTCCATATTCTGAACTTGGAAGAAAAGTTTTAACTCATAAAATATAAATTCACTAAAATAATCTTATTACAATCATATTTTGATTGCTTATACCCTTCTTCAGTATTAAAGATGATATAAAAAACTACATATAAGGGAGTTGAACCTAAGTTTAATTTTCTACTATTGAAAATAGATGTAGATAATCTGAGAAAAAATACAATGCTGTGTGTTCCACATTTCCAATTTAAATTCCTTTGATGCACATCACATATACATTTATGTGTCAATTTATGTACCCAGGTTTTTAGTTAGATGAAACAGGTACTGCACTTCTAGATCATCCTTATATCTATAACTTGTGATTTGGAAAACAATTTTATGAAGAACACAACTTTGAATATTTGATAGATCTTGTATGTATGATTCTCAAAACTTTGCACAGTTATGCAATGGGAAATGCCATTTTCTTTCTGTGATCTTATCAGCTAGGGTCAGACTTCAAACATATACTCTGTGCCCACTGGTACCTGAGTGCTTGAGCTTAGATCTGTTCTGTGGTGAGAGATTACTATAGCTAATTCTTTTGCTAGACTCTGATAGTTTTAGGCCTGAACCAAAACAAACAGTGCATTTCTTGTTTCATAGATTTTTTTTTTTTTTTAATACTTAAAGTAAGGATAAGAAGGGCAGCAGAATAAAATAGACATTATTATTGCTGCATGTATATAGGTGACTGTATGACCAATGTGATTCTGCAAACTGTACAATCAGAAAAATGAGAAATTATACCCCATTTGATTCAAATGTATGAATTGTCAAGATCATTGTACTGTCATGTGTAGCTAATAAAAAAAAAATGCTTAAAGTAAGCTGATAAGTGCTTGCTTTACCACATGGTGGCAGTATATGAACGCCTTATAAATGAAGCACACTCAGGAAAGATTTCTTCAGACTGTATAACATCCCAAATTATCCATTTAAAGCATGAACATGATCAAACTCAATCCTCCTATTTCATAGGACATCTTTCATATTAAATTATTATAAATTTATGTTCATTATATTGAGGTTTCCCCTTCCATCATACAGTGAAAAAATTGTTAGTATTCAGTGAAGCAGGTATATATTAAAGAACATTGCTTTGTTTTTATTTTTAGCTAAAATGATGATTAGGCATTCAAATTCAGTATAAGAAGAATTGACTTTATTAACTTATGGCTCTTGCAAAATTCATTATTTCATTTCCATAAAATGTTTTCCCCCTAAACTGTTAATTCACATGACATCCTCAAAGGTGCACCCTAAATAAGAATCACATTAATGATGAGAAATGTTACCTAGATGTTAAAATTTCAGGACAGGTAGGAAATAGAACTATCTTTTAGAAGGGAACAATTTTGAGGCCAATATTTGTACTCCTGTCAAATAAACTGAAATAAAATCAATAGGTAGGAGTATAAATATTTTAAAAGATAAATGAGAAAACATAAAGTAAATAATATATATTTGAGGGGCTGGTGATGTGGCTCAAGCGATAACACGCTCGCTTGGCATGTGCGGGGCGCTGGGTTCGATCCTCAGCACTACATAAAAATAAAATAAAGATGTTGTGTCCACCGAAAACTAAAAAATAAATATTAAAAAATAATATGTATTTGATAATTTGTATTAGAGTTAAGTCTCATTCTATTTTCTTATAAAGTATAGGGATAAAAAGAAAAAAATCATTCTTCTTATTCATACATTTTTCATGAAACCTTATTTCTTTTCATTGTTGTATATTCAAACACATTATTAGTTCCTTTTTTTTTCAATGCTTCAATTTATTCAACCTGTGGTAGGTAATCTTATTTTCCATGAATTCATCCAGCTGGGAAACTATTTCTGGTAGCTCATTGGAATAATAGAAATTTCAAAATTTTATATAACTTGTGCACACTACTCTTATCTTCCTTGTTATTTTTGTTTATTTTAAAGAGATATTAAAAGAGACCCATATCCTGTCTTATTCACTCGTGGGCACCACTTGACATGATGTTTTCTGAGCCTCTTTGGGGATTCCATCATTTGTATGAATTCCTTGTGAATGCCCCGAGAATGGACAACTACTGATCTGTTTCCTTTTACTAATTTACGTGGATGCAGAAACTCCACTCTGTGCACAATCGCAGAGATTGTCTGTGAAAAGAAAAAGAAATCTTGTCTATTCTTACTTCATCTTTGAAGGAGTCTGTTCTGTTGTTTAGTGTGCTCTCATACATATCTTTTGTATGCAGAACATCACAACTACACAAGTAGGACTCTGAACTCTGAACAACTTATATTTTTCCTTCCATTCCTTTCTGCATCACATTCTTTCCCTCTCCCTTTCTCTTACCTTCTTTCCTTCTGTTTTTCTTGAAGTTGGAATTCTAGGTTTTCCAAAACAGATGAGAATAACAAAAATAAGCAGGGAAGTACACAATTGTCGAAGTACAACCTCAAGGGATGCAGTAATAAGCATCAATCTAAAGTTAGATTGCATGGAATTATAGGCACATGCAAACCATATGTAAATAAACTTGCGACCTACTTACATATTGATCTTGGAAGTCATAACTAACTTCTTAAATGCTGCTCAATCTATTGTAAAATTTCTCTATCCTCAGCATGAAAGATTATACCTATTAAAAATAATATCAATATTATCATTTCAATTGCTTTAAATATGGAGCCAAAACAAGCACATATGAACTGTTGCTTCATCCGGTCACCCTCATCTATTTTGCTGTGATAATTACACTATTGTAACTAGCTTCATTTTCTTTTAGTCCTAATTCTGAAAAGATCCATGTTACTATGATGAATATGTGTTTTTATGGAGCTGGCTCCATTTCCTCATCCTTAGGATTGGGTGATTGTGTTTCCTCTCTGGATGAATTAGAGAAGTATATTTGAGATTATATTTCATTAGTTTTATTGCTGCTTGTTAAAGTTTTATTATCCTGTCTGTTTTATATTTCAGGCTGGTAACACTTGCCAGCAGTGCTAAGTGACTTGATATATATGAATCATAACTTTGTGACCTAAGAATATGCTGTCTGCAAATATAACGGTGCATTGGAAGTGATATTTTATAATGCTATGAAACATGCGTTCACAGAATAGCTATCCAGAACCAAGCAACTTTATTTCAACATTGCTCTCATCCCAGCTGAAGTATTCAGCTTTTCTCATAAGTAGAATATGCTTTAAATAAGAACTCATTCATTTGAATGATTTTCAATTATTTCATGCAATTGTTATCTGCTATGTAGTTGTAATTCAATAATATCTTTAAAGCAATGGAGCACTCAGGTAAAACCTGAAGCCCCTTCATGTAACTTTGGCTGATGTCTCTACTTATGCAAATAAACAGTTGAGTAGCTGCAATGGGTAGTGCACATCACGGAATTGAAGTAGTACTGGAAACAACACTACTATAGTTACAACCCCTGTTACTTTGAATTTGGTTCACTGTGGTTTCTTGCTCTGTGAATGTAACTACCTGTGACTTTCATGGTAATTATTAAAATGCATTCAGCTATTATCAGAGAGATAATTCAAATAAACTACCTGAAATTACACTCTTTTTTTGGTATGGGGTAGTACTAGGGATTGAACTCAGGGGCACTTGACCAGTGAGTCACATCCCCAGCCCTACTTTGTATTTTATTTAGGGACAGGGTCTCACTGAGTTGCTTAGCACCTGGCTTTTGCTGAGGTGTGGCTTTGAACACATAATCCTCCTGTCTCAGCCTCCCTAGCTGCTGGGATTACAAGCATGCACCACCACACCTGGCTTGAAATTGTACTCTTTAAAGAGGAGTTTCACTTTTAAAATATTTGCTTTACAGAAAAAAAAAAAAATAGTGTTTTAGTTTTCTTTTTTTTAAAGAGAGAGAATTTTTTAATATTTATTTTTCAGTTTTCATTGGACACAACATCTTTATTTTATTTTATGTGGTGTTGAAGATGGAACCCAGCGCATGCCAGGAGAGCACATTACTGCTTAAGCCACATCCTTAGCCCCAGTGTTTTAGTTTTCTATGTCAGAGATTATTGGGAACACTTTCAATACTTTATGAATATTTAATGAGGGGTCTCTGTGTCAAAGGATATCTTGGAATTGGTTTTAACACATTGTTATTTGTGTTAATTTTTTATGTAATTGAAGTTAGTAAATGGTATAACAATTTCAGGTTAGCTAGAAGTTCAATTACCAATAACAAAATTCCTTGGGATTTTCAGAAAAAAAAAAGGAGTGTCTTATGCATTTTTGTAGTGATTTTCTTTTTCTTTTTTTTCTTGAATTCTAACACTTAAAAAAATTTGATTAACCATGAAATCAAACTTTACCTTACTTATTTTAAGCAAAACAGGACAAAAAAAATATGTGTGTGTGAGCAAAAGGGGTAACATGGCAACTACTCACTACTTCTTGAAACAAGAAGAAATCCCACTCTTGCCTTTGGGGAATGGTTGTGCAGCCAGCCATAGGTTCCTGAGCACCAGGCAAGCCCTGCATCCTTGTACACCAACACTGCCTCCTCCCTCACCCCACCCCACCCCAGGGGTCAGGGAAGCAATGAAGAATTTGGCATCTCCAAGATTAAATGACTGAAGAGGTCTCTATGATTTGAAGTAATATGGAAATTGCTGTTCAGTTTCCCACCAATTCAAAAAACCAGAGGGATACGAAAAGAGAAAGACCTGGAGACACTCTGAGAATTCTAATTATCCTATGAAGAGCCTGAAATTTGAGAAAATAAAACAAAACATAATAATAGTAAATTGTTTTGAAATTAAACATTCTCTTGGGATGAGAAAAAATAAAATAAAATTTCCCATGTTTTTTATTGGTGCATTATAGTTGTACATAATGGTGGGATTTGTTGTTACATACTTGTACATGCATACAATATAGCAATATAATTTGTCCAATAATATTCCCCAGTATTTCCCGGTTTCCTCCCATCCTCTCTCCAGGAACAAAGAATGTGTGCAGACTTAGCCCTGTCTGAGTCCTTCTCTGCTTTTTTTTCCTGTTTGCTCCTGACCTCTGAAATGAATTCTTTCAGTTCCTGTCACTTTGATGATACTTAGAGCCAATAAATTAAAACAAAAGAATAAGAAAACCTGAAAAAGGGAAGATAAACCATTTATTTTGTTAAAAGAAAAAAAATAGGCATATGAGGAAAGTGAGAAAGGAAGGAAAGATGAAAGCCTCATGGGATGATTGGACTGAGTGGAGCATTTGGTTCAGAGTTGAGAGTATCATAGAGGGAGATTTTTAGAAGCTGACGTTATTTATGTGGGGATATTTAAAATGCTTTTTGTAAAAATATTTTTTTAGTTGTAGATGGATACAGTTCCTTTATTTTACTTATTTATTTTTATGTGGTGCTGAGGATCGAACCCACTGCCTCATAAGTGTGAGGCAAGCACTCTGCCACTGTGCCACAATCCCAGCCCCTGTTGCTTTTTTTTAAAAGGGCATCTTTGAATAGCTTGTAATTATTTCTGGTTATTATATCGTATTTCTTTAACCACAAGTCGGAGCTGAGCCTGGATCATGTAGATATGGTAGTTACTTGGGTTGCTCTCTTTCTGAAAGACATCAGGTTGCTGAACGGAGAAAACTCTTGTGGATGTTTTGCTTATCTCCTGGTGGGGAGCTGGCACCTCCCCATCTTTACAGGCAGGTTCAAGAATGGAGATATCATAATGTTCATCTTCTCCGAAGTTCACTCTAATGACTTAGAAGACTCTTGGAAGAGAGGAAAACTTTTGGTGAGTATGGAAAAATGAGCATATAATAAAAGTCTTGGAAGGAGGCTTCACTCAATGCTCTTGAGTTAAGCTTCATTTACTGAAGATGTTGGAAATTGTTGCCTTTAGGTTCCATTGAAACTTTCATTGAACCTATTTCTTGCTTTATGTTTCACACTGAAAGATGAGACACTTAGCTATTGTGCTTTTCTCAGGAACAGCAATGGGGCAGTGATCTTCTGTTCTCATTGTCACATTGATCCAGTTCTTTTTTTTTTTTTTTCCTCAGTGCTGGGGGTTGAACCAGGGCCTTGTGCAAGCAAGGCAAGCACTCTACCAGTTGAGCTATCCGAGCTATATCCCCAGCCCTGATGTTGATCCAGTTTTAATACTACTCTTCATTTTCTTCTAGATGCCAAAAATAATGGAAAATCTAACACTTTCCAACCCAAACTCAGACTTTTTTTCCTCTGACCTTCTTTGGCAGTGTTCTCCTGGTCTCCAGTTTGGAACTGAGAAATACACTTTTATTTTCATCTTCACTCTTGCCCAATCCTGCATGAGTGATTGCTTGTTCTTTTAAGATGTTTCTCAGACCCGAGTATGGTATGATTTTACTAAAGGTGTTCCTCCAAGTAGAGAAGCCTGCCCCCTTCCTCTGAATCTAATTATTTAAAAGGAAACACAACTCCCCTCAATGTATGCTCTTCAGTATAATGTTGAGTCCTCAGTTTCTATCCCTTATGAGTTTAGCAATTGTTGTTTGTGGGAGCTATTGTGAGATTTATTAAATTGTATTATACCATATCCATTTGTCCCACATGTTTCAGTCTGTAAGCTACAAAAATTGCTTTCTTTCTTCAATTACTGTCTTATCTTTGAGTAACCCTTTGAATTTATACTGAAGTACTGAGTTCTTAGTAAATTCTGATTACTTTTTTGTTTTTTTTTTGGGGGGGGGTGGTATTGGAGAATGAATCCAGGGGCACTTAACCACTGAGCCACATCCCCAGCCCTGTTTTGTATTTTATGTAGAGACAGGGTCTTGCTAAGTTGTTTAGGGCCTTCCTAAATTCCTGAGGATAGTCTCTAACTTGTACTTCTCTTGCCTCAGCCTCCTGAGCCTCTGGGATTACAGGTATACACCACCACACCCAGCTCTGATTGTTTCTTGATTAAATCAAATAAACAAATTTTTTACTTGTATAATGAGGGGTGAGAGATGAAATTGACAGTTCAATGAAGAATGGGGAGGGAATCCAGTGATATCTCTCAAATTTCTCCTCTGAGCACCTCTTAAAGCAGAGGAAAATGGATGTGTATATTGGTGGCAAGAATGTAGACAGATGTATACAATATGATTTCTCCTGTTAAATCCGAAAAATTCTCGGGAATAATTCTTATATTTAAGACATGAGTAATTGTTTTAATATAAAAACAATATTTTAATTTTCATATGAGTTTAATAATTTCTCTTCCCACTCAGTGTTTCTCAACTGTTGCAATGAAATTGAAGTTTCAGGAAGGTTTGCTACCTAATGGTGTTTCTCATCCTTTCAGAAACATCCCAGTTTGAGATTTTTAGGAACTTGTTGATAACAATACCAACTCCAAGCAGAAAATGAAGAGCATGTTGAAGGCTATTAAACAACAGTGGGAAGGAGATCTCTCCATATTTTCCAAAAGGAAATCTGTACCTATTTTCACTAAGACTGTGAGTAGAGTAGCAGAGATTTAAGATTGAAAACATTTATTTGACTCATAATAAATCATGTTTTATTTACTTATTATGAATTCAAATGTTTACTTATTATACAATATTAAAGTATATATTCTATTTTAATATTTATTTTTTAGGTGTAGATGGACACAACACAATGCCTTTATTTTTAAGTGGTGCTGAGGTCCCACCCATGCTAGGCAAGCGTTCTACCGCTGAGCCACAATCCCAGCCCAGAGTATATATATTCTTAAAATACAAAATCTAAGTAAAATAAGATTTTTTATTTAGAATTCAGTTTTACTTCTTTAAAAATATTTTTTCTTTTAAGTATACATGACAGTACAGTATATTTTGATAGATTTATACAAACATGGAACATATCTTATTCTAATTAGGATCACAGTCTTGTGGTTATATATGTTGAGGAGAGTTATTGTGGCATATTCATATATGAACATAGGAAAATAATGTCAGATTCATTCCACTGTACCTCCTAGTCTCATTTCCCTCTTTCCCTTTTTTCTCCTTTGTCTAATCCACTGAACTTCTATCCCTGACCCCTTATTGTGAGTTTGCATCCACATTTCAGAGAGAACATTAAACCTTTGGTTTTTGGGATTCGCTTATTTCACTTAGCATGATACTCTTCAGTAGAATTTAGTTTTTCTTCTAAGGAGAATTCGGTGAACTTAATTTGGAATATAATGTTTCTTAAGCGCTTTTTAAATGAAAAATTTTATCACACATTTAGGGCAAAAACATTAATATCAAAACTTGTGATGACAAGTATACATAATGTAAAATGCTTTAATTTTTTGACATTTAGTGTTCATATAAGTCATGTGTGTTATTAATGTTATGTATAATTGATATTAACATTTTTGTAATATCATTTATTACTTTTGTATTTTTTTTTTGTTTTTGTTTTTGTTTTTTGCAGTGCTGAGGTTTGAACTTAGGGCCTCAAGCATGTTGGATAGACAAGTGCTCTATCACTGAGCCACAGCCCCTACAAAATAAAGAGTAGTTATTTTTTGTGGTACTGGAGATTGAACCCACAACTTCACACGTGCTGGACAAGCACTATATCACTGAGATATACCTCCAGCTCATTTTTGTATTTATGTATCTCATTTCAAGTTAGTTTAGTTAGGGCACAATTGCAATTAAAATGAAACATTACTAAAAAGTTAAACAAATTAAGATGAATATAACAAAATTTGTCATTAAAGAATATTACCATTATTGTCCACTTTAAGAAGTCACATATTAATGATCTATGTTATCTTAAATTGTATTAAAATAATTTAAATGTGATTCTCAATCTTATTGTAGACTGGCTCCTGACATTATAGTAAAGCTCTTTACTTTTCTAAAAGTAAAGCTCTTTTTACTATAGTAAAGTTTTCTTTTTCTTATTAACAGATCAAATATCCCAAGGCTTCTTTCAAATTCTATTTAGTACATGGCTCTTGACAAACTTCTTCTGTTTCTACATTTAAAGTTATATAAAAATACATTATATTTTGAATTTCAGCTCTAATAATTATGTTCAAGTAGATAATTATAAGTGGTTCCAATATTTCCAATAATATTTGCACCTTTTTTGATAGAGAGATTGCTCTTGAGAAGATATAAGTGGCTCTCATAATTTCAATTTCTGAAAATTAGACAAAGGTACACTTAGGTATTATTGTGAAACCCCTAGTCCTATTTTTCATACCAAGTGCTTTCAGGCCATAGTCTGTTGAAATTACTTTAATTCACAGGGACTGCTAGTTTTCTCAGGAGCATTTACTGCACATGATCAATGCTTAAGCTATGCTTAGCAACACTGGTGACATTGTGGGCAGTCATAATTGATGGGATTGGGGGGTGGTATTATAGCAATTGTATCTATAATCTAACCATGTGTATCATTGTTTACTCAAAATTTCAAACTTGCATTATTCTGTTCATTTGTAGATTACCTTCTTTGAAAAAAAAAGTAACTTTTTCCAGATGCCTAAATTTCCTTAAATCTAAAATTTTAAATATTGGGGGAATAACAGTTTCATAACATTTCTTATTCTTTGTATGCATCACTTTCTTTGATTTTTTTCAAACATTTTCTTCTTTGAGACTGGTAAAATCTGTAACATTTTTTTTCCCTGAAGATCCACATTGCTTTTCTAAAAGAAAAGTTAAATATATACTTAATTTAACTATATGTTTTAAAAGATATGCATTTAGAATACCTTAGAAATGAAGATAAACACTTAGGTTAAAACAATTCATCCTCCATCAGCCAATCAATAAATACTTAATTGAGCTCCTGTCTAGACTAGAACTGTGGAGATTCCTCAATTGATTTAGGTCATAGCCAATTGATCAAATGTTCCGAGAAAACTCCAGGATGGTTGCAAGCATTTGTCTTTTGAGCTCTTCAGAATAGCAACATAAAGCAAACTAAACCAGAAAAGAGTTCTGCTTTTAATCATTATTTTATTTTCAAAGTTACTATTATGCCTAAGAACTGGTATATTGTATATTCATAGTAGCACTGAAATAAGCCTTCATATCTCAGTGCATATCAATTATAAAGCTGAAAGGATGTTAAAAAGAGCTTGAAAGGGCTCTACCTATTTGTTTTTCTCAAAGCCTCCTCTTGTATTAGACTATTTGCAACTTTAGTTGGATATGAATATCAAGTTTTTGACTATATATTGTAAAACTGATATTGTAAAGATTTTAGGTATTTATGGTAAATTGTGTGGTCCGTTTGCCATGGTTAATGTTTTTTTTTTTTCTGAATGTGAGTCAGTGGTTCCCAGCCTTGGTTGCATGTAGAACCACTTAGGGAATTTTTAAAACATACGGAACACCTCCCCCAATCCTAGAGATCTTAATTGGATTAATGAGGAGCCCTGGCATCTATACATAATGTAAACTCAAGGTGGTTTTAACACACAATTAGGATTGAGAACCACTGATAAGAATGAGAGGGGTTTTATTTAAATTTTGTGGAGCAATCCCTTCACTGGGAATATTCATTCATCCTGTGTTCAGGTGATACGGTGCATGTCTGAAAAGTCTCTTGCAGGAATTCTAATGCTTGCCAGAGACCCGTGTTCTAAGTTCTTCATGTGCTTGGTTGAGCTGCCCATTCACAGCTTTTTGAAAAAAATAATGCTGGCAGAAGTTTGGTCACAACTGAGCCACAAATTTTAAGTCAGTGTCAGCAAACCATATCTTTACTTCATGATATAACTAACCCTTTGATTTTTTATAAAATTTACAGTTGAGATTAGAAACCTTTGAGGTCAGAGCACAGGACAGATATGTTTCAATGAAGAAAAGAGGAAAATTCAGAGAGCTTAAGACTGCAGTGGAGCCCTTTATCTTTTCAGAGAAGCTGCTGGGCAGGAGAAGAGGAATCTCTGTTGTACTGAGAAGGAATTCTGAGTCTTTTTTTCCACTACCATCTTAAAATTGTATTTAGATTTCCTGTAGGATCACTACATACACTGACAACTTGGTCACTGATTTTGGCCACAATCAATCACTTTTGACCACTGAAATTTGCTAATTGTTTCTACTGATGTCAGGTTAATCTGAACTTTTTCAACAGTAATTCATAATAGGAACACAATTTTAAGAAGTTTTTTTTTTTTTTTCCACATTGTATTTAACACCTGTATACAGGTGATGTTTAATTTTATTTGACAACTTGGCTGAGCCTCGGTGCTCGGTTATTTGGTCAAATATTTTTCTGGACATTTCTGTGAAGGTTTTTATCAGAGGAGATTGAACACTTAAATTGGTGGAATTTGAGTAAAGCAGGTTGTCCTCCATAATGTGGGTGGGCCTTATCTAATCTGCATAAATCCTTAAAAGAACAGACTGACCACAAGCAAGAAGGGATTCTGCTGCAGACTGCTTTTGGACTTGAACTAAAATTATTCCCAGGATCTCTAGACTGCAGGCCAACTATGAAGATTTTGAATTTATCAAACCTCTACAACTGTGTGAGTCTCCTTAAAACTCCTTAAAACCTCAATCTCAGTCTCTCTTTCTATACACGCATAAACATGCACACATGTGTCTCTAATTGTATTGTGTATGTGTGTATGTGTATGTGTTTGTGTGTGTGTGTGTGTGTGTGTGTGTGTGTATCTGGAGAGCCATGACTAATACAGGTTGCATTATAGATATGAACACTGTGATAAATACTATGGGCTCATTTGTTTTAAACTACTGTCACTAGACAAGCAACATGAGCATTCCATGGAAATTGTTAGAAATGCAAATCTTTGCAAATCATTCTAGATTCACTAATTCAGAAACTCTGTGGCTATTTCTGGTAATCTTTATACTGTATCCTCCCAGGAATTCCTATTTATCACTAAAGATTAAGAACAGTTTGGGGCTGGGGTTGTAGCTCAGTGGTAGAGCGCTCGCCTAGCACTAGTGTGAGGCCCTTTGTTGGATCCTCAGCACCACATAAAAATAAATAAATAAAATAAAGGTATTGTGTCCAACTATAACTAAAAAATAAAATATTTTTTTAAAAAAGAACAGTCGTACAAGACAGGTGTGGTGGCACCTGCCTAGAATCCCAGTGACTCAGGAGGCTGAAGCAGGAGGGTCTTGAGTTCATAAGCCAGCCTCAACAAAAGTGAGGCACTAAGCAATCTCTAAATAAAGGATGTGGCTCAGTGCTCGAGTGCCAAAAGAACAGGAGTACAGTTTGAATTTATGTATCTCTCCAAAATTCCTATGTTGGAATTTAAACCCTAAATGATAGTATTGGATACAGGATGCTTGGATGCTTTGATTAGATCATGAGGACTCTATCATCCTGCAAGGAATGAATGCCTTTATATAAGTAAGACCTCAGGGAACTATCTAGCCTTATTTTGATTTTCTCAATTCTGCCATTCAAGGTTGCAGCAACAAGTTACCATCTGGAAGCAGAGAACAAGTCTTCACCAGACAGAATTTGCTAGCAACTTGATCTTGGACTTTGCAGGCTCAAGAATAGTGAGAAATAAATTGCTGTTGTTTGTAAAATTTTTTTTATGTGGAATCTTGTTATAATAACATTAATGGGCTGAAACAAATGTCATTGGCTATATAGAATTTGGGGAATTAGTATTAGCTACCAGCAATTTACTTTAACTATATTTTCTAGAGGTAACTCATCTGGATAAGAAGGACTAAATCAGTGGTTCTTACAATTGTCTGCACATTAGATTAACCTGAGAAACCTTGAGAAATTCCAATGCCTCTCCTGTAGCCTATGTCAGTTATGAGTATGTCTAAGATTTTCCCAGGAGATGCTAATATGCAGTAAATGTGGAGAACGAGTAGGACAGATAATGTACGTTTTCTGCTAGGCTATATGGCCAAAATGTCCTCTGAGTAACTATAAATTATGAAATAAAACTGGGAAATATTTAAAAATTTTTATGTACATGTATTAACCCATTTAATGACCATAATGACCTGCTAATTATTCTCCTTCTGCAACTGAGGCAATCAAGATGCAAGAATTTTATATAATTTGGCAAAAGTCACACTGGTAAAATAGGGCCTGGCTTGATCTCAAGTACTCTGCCCCAGAGCTTGTGTTATTATATTATCATGCAATACTGCCTTGCACATATTAGCTGATGTCATTGACTACATGTTTTTGCTGCAACTGGTTCACTGCTGGAGGAAATTTGGCATTTGTGATTATTAATGATTTGATATCAGTGATCTATGCAGACATTAAGAAAATATGGCAAAACCAAAAAGGCGAGGACCTAAGTCAGCACTCCTGAAGTATTTGAACAAAAATAGACTACTGGAAAATATCTCAAAGTAGAAAAAAATCAGAATGAATAGAAAGTTCTTTTGTGGTAAAGCCAGAACCAAAAAACAAACAAACAAACAAACAAACAAACAAACAAACAAAAAACAACTGAGCAGGCTTTGGTCTATGACAAGGGACTCTCTACTTGATTCATGTTATTATCCTGGCATTGGCTTAGCTTCCTCATTAATGAAGCTGTGTAGTATCATCAATGATGTATTTGTATGGAGAAAAACACCCACAGTCTTGGAAAGATTCAAATCAATTGCTACATGCTCTCATTCATGTCAAGTGTAGTGTGTGTTGCAAAGAAAAATACTGCATTTGTATTTTATGCTTGTTAAAACTTGAGATAATAAAAAAATATAATATTTAGTGAATCATTTAATGTTCACCATGTTAAGCAAGTTTGGAACTTTTTTCTGTATTACCTATCATTTTATACATATTTAATTTGAGGGGTCTGGCCATTGCCATATTTATAGTATCATTTGTAGATCTCTCTATAACAGGTTTTTAATTCAAGTTAATTGAATAAAAATATTAGAATATAATTTTTTGGGGAAAAGAAAAAAGTAAATCAAAGGAATAATTGAAGAACAGCTACAACTATTTGTAGACTTCAAACATCAATCTGATGAATGCTATGAATTAATGTGATCTTTGTGCTATTTGAGACTTTTTATACAGCAATGATTGTTTGATTTCACAATATGGGTTTGTCTTAAACACAGTTGCTGGATATCAGTGTTGTGGGTGGTAGAAATTTGCTATTTCCCTTCCTGTGAACAGAAACTCACAGATATGGAACTTAAATATCCTATATAGTGTATTGGTCTCAAGCTCAGTGAGAATAATATATATATATATATATATATTCAGTTTAGAAATGGCACTGGTGCTTGTGTAAGTCATGGGTGTAACTTATACTTTTAAACATTCTTTAAATGCTTTAAAATCCTTTACTAAATGTTTTGTTTTGTTCTTATCTAGGTAAGAGAGTTTCTGAAGAAATTGATTGCTTGATTTTGAAAATGTATCATTTCATCAATGTACATTCAGCATATATAGAAATCTATTCTTGGCAATCACATCACAAGAATTCCTACCAAAAAAAAAGTCTATACTGAAGAAACAGCTGGCCTGTTTCATGTTAAATGAAAAATTATTGGTTGTAGAATAAAGAATAGCACTGGTGATCTTTTCCCTAATCAAACTCTAAACTTCATCTACTGTTTATTTGCTAACAAGTAAAAACTGTAAGATCTTGCTTTTGTTCTAAATGCAATGAAATGGTGCTTTTAAATTATGAAATATAAAACTATAAAAATATAAACTTCACTCCCCAATAATAGAAATCCAGTTGGTGTGATATATACAAATATATTCACTTTCACAATTTAACTTCAATAAATTTATTAAACCTAACAAATTTGCTCTAAAATATAGGATACTATCAACTTATTTTCTATTAGCTACTAACTTATAAGTTCATAGAATAAAAGAGCTTTATGCATTAATAAAGTGTTTTTTTTTTTCTTTTGGTATTTTTGTATTCTAGGGGTATGTGTGAGAGAGATGGAAATGGAGATGGATGAGCAGTGAGGGAGAAAGATGGGGGCATTTAGGATTTAGTACTTAAATTTGGGGTAATTTAGGCACATGTATCTTTTTTTTTTTTTTCATAAGAAGTCATAGCATGGTTAAAATAGAATGACACATGACTTACCATTATGCATGGGGATGAATATTGGCTCTCTAACACAAAAATGATGTTTCTACAATGGTAGTGTGAGCCTTCTTATAGTTAGGACACATTTGTGTCCTTGGGAAAGGGAAGATGTGGTTATATATATGAAATTACTTTCACTTGGTAAAAATAAAGGTTTCCCATGGAATTCATTCTCATATTTATGTCACTTTTGCTTACTCCATGTCAGGAAAGAGGAAGAGGTAATTGCTGATAGAGTTCAATGAAACAATGTCTATAAAAGTTCAGGGTAAACATCACACACTTTTTCAATATGGGGTACTGTTTTGATTAAAAAAAAACCCAAACCCACAAATACCTCTGACAAAGCAAGTAATCCATTTGAAGTGACTAGAATATAAATCTTTCAGCAATGGTTTGAGGCAGTAGACAAGTTTGAAAGGGGATGATTAATTTCCTAAAAAAAAAAAATTAGCAAATATATTATTTATACAACTTCATCATATTTCTCTTCTTTCTTCCTTGTCTTTTTTCCTAATGTATTAGCATTTTGTATGGCAATGTCCAATTTAGAATTCTGAATGTATCAGCTTCTAATGGTGAATAAACATTAAAATATTCAAATACATTTTTAATTAAATTGGCTTTATTTTCATAAAAACAGACTTTTTAGTATACTAGAACAGACAAAACAGATGCATGGGCTTTAAAAATATAAATAAAAAACAAGTATTTAACACAAACGAGCAAACAAATGTACTGGTTAAGAGCCAGAGCTCTGGAGCCACAATGCCTCTATTCAAATCCCAGCTCTTCCACAAACTAGGGAGCGACTCTGGGCAATTAACCCTCTTTGTGCCTCACTCTCCTCCCCTGTAAAATGGAATTAATAATGTGCTTTCCTCATAGAGTGGTTGTAAACAAATCAACACATGTAAAATGGGCAAACTTTAGCTCTATTTAAAAATAAATTAGAGAAGTACTTGAAGTTGATGATACACGCAAAAGGAAAGAGCTGGCACATAATTCCAAAGAAAGGGTAGAAGAGAAGTCATGAAGCTTTTATGCTGCAGTTGGCAGAAAGGGGAATGTGCCAGGTCCTTTAGGTGTACTGTGGACAGATTCGAGGAGGAAGTCAATATTGGAGGCTGCTCAGGAGAAATTACAGATAAAGAAAAGAGAGTAAGCGTTGAAAGAGAGAAATCAGTACAAATTCCAATATTACATATAAGAATATAGATTTTAGTTATAACAGAGATGGGGTGGAAACTACTATAAAAGCTACAGTGAGATGAGTCCAGCTACAGAGAAAAAAGAATTAACTGTGGCTTTGTTAGTGAGAAGTTTTTTTTTAATAGCAGTTATATAGAAAGTATGTACATAGAAATACTAGAATTTGCCAAAGGAACATATGTAGGCATATATTTTATATATATATATATATATATATATATATATATATATATATATATATATATATATATAATGTGTGTTTATATATATATATATAAACATATATAACATATATGTTAAATAGATGTGTTATATATGCATAATGTAATATACACATATATGTATGTAATATATACACATGAGTAGAAGTAGATAATCATGAGATTTTAAGATGAACTTATTTGGAAGTTTTTGTTATTCTTTTTGTTTTTTGGTAACTCTCATTTTGTAGGTATTGGAAAGAAAAAAACCCAACTGTACAAATCTTGGACATGAGTTGATTCCAGGAAGACTCATACTCAATGTTGAAACAGGCCTTGAAAGATTTTGTGACCTCTATCTGTGTGTTTTTGCTATTGTTAAGTAAACGAACCTGAAAAAATTATAATATCCTAATAAGTGTGGTGTAAATTGATAAATTATAAAAACATCTGTTTGGGTTTTCTGGGGAAATATGTCAAAATGTAATTCAGTAATTATGTTACTAAATAATGAAATAATTAATTCATAGTTTATTTTGTATCATATGACAGTTGATATAAGTATGACAATGAATAAATTCATAAATTTGAGGCTATTTTTGAAGACTGTTACATACTGATCCTCCTATATCCCTGTATTCTCTATTTAACTGATAGTGCATGCTAGTTTCAGAAATTTGGAGGCAAATGCAAGGGAAATCTAACTATTTCCATGGTAAATTCCTTCAGTAAATACATAGGGGAGTCTTTTCAACTTGGATAAAGACCTTTAATAGGTGGGAAACATTGTGAGGAGAGCTGTCACTTTGGGGAAGGATTGTTTCATAGCTGCCATCTATGACTCAAAGCCTAACCACAGTGACATTGGGAACTGCCTTCACATGGTGCATGGTGCAATGGAGAGGAAATGGGCCAAAGGGAAAGATGTGTGAGTTAAAAAAAGGCTGCAGAACTTCAGCTAATCTGGAAATGGCCAGCAGTAAAATATGATTTTAAACAGATGTGACCAATTTTACCTGATTTTGACAAGTTTAACTATTCAAAATAAGTCTTATTAAAAGCAGTAGGATGATTTACCCACCAGCTGAAGATGGGATTGTCAGTAATCAGAAACCCCAAGATGATGTTCTGTTAGAACCAATGATGACATCCTGCTAATTATCTTTTTCTCTCCTTCCCATCTATCTTTGAACTCTGGTTAAAAAAAAAATAGAAAAAAAAAAGAAAAACAGCAACAAAAACAACAAAAATCTGTGATGTTGAGACTCAAATAAAACATTGGTAATGTATTGCTGATAGTGATGGAAGAGAAATTAGAAGGCTGTTTTGTGATAGTGGCCAGGAGTGGGGCTCTTCCCCTTAAAACACAGGGTGAGAACTGTAATAAGTTAGACTACCCTTTTCCCCACATCCTTGCCAACATTTCTTGTTACTTGTATTCTTGATAGTTGTCCTTTTGACTGAAGTGAGGTGAAATCTCAGTGTAGTTTTTACTTGCATTTCTCTAATTGCAAGAGATGTTGAACATCTTTTTTCATGTATTTGTTGACTGTTTGTATTTCTTTTTTTTGAGAAATATCTGTTTAGTTCCTTTGCCCATTTTTTTATACATTTCTAATTGGACTGCAAATTGTTGCAACCACTATTGAAAGCAGTATGGAGAATCATCAAGAAACTAGGAATGCAACCACCATTTGATCTGGTTATTCCACCTCTCTGTATATACACAAAAGAGTTAAAATCAGCATACTACAGTGACGTGACCTCATCAATGTTTATAGTAGCTCAATTCACAATAGCTAAACTATGGAACCAACCTAGGTGCCCTTCAATAGATGAATAAACAAAGAAAATGTGGTATATAAACACAATAGAAAATTACTTGGTCATAAAGAAGAATGACTTTATGATATTTGCTGGTAAATGGATGGATCTGGAAATTATTATGCTAAGTGAAATAAGCCAATCCCCCACAAACCAAAGGTTGAATATTCTCTCTGCTATGTGGATGCTAACACACAACAAGCTGTGGGAAGTGGTGGTGAGAGAACAGATGTTCAGTGGATTAGACAAGGGGAAAAGGGGAAGGTGGCACAGGAATAGGAAAGACAGTGGAATGAATCTAATATAAATTTTCTATGTATATAAATGAATACATGACCAGTGTAACTCCATATCATGTACATCCACAAGAATGGGATCCTAATTAGAATAAGATATATTCCACGTTTGTAAAAATATGTCACCATTGCTTCTACTTTCAGGTATAACTAAAAAGAACAAATTTTTTAAAAGGAGGAGGTTAGACTAACTTTGGATTTCATTTGCTATCAATGAGAAGACTGTTAAATTTCCACTGGGTTTGGCTTGCAGTAAACTGCAAATGGATCTTTATTGAATAGGACCTGTAGATACTATTCCTGATAGGTACCAATCAGGAAGAAGGAAGTAATGTGAGAAGTGATGGTTATCAAGGTATCATTTGTGAACTGAGTAGTCCTATTAACCACATGAAATGCAAGGATTAGAATTATAATGGCCAACAATAAATGCTGGCTAGGATGTGGGGGAAAAGGTACACTTATACATTGCTGGTGGGATGGCAAATTGGTGCAACCACTATGGAGAGCAGTATAGAGACTCTTCAGAGAACTTGGAATGGAACCACCATTTGACCCTGCTATTCCACCCCTAGGTTTATACCCAGAGGACTTAAAATCAGCACACTACAGTGACACAGCCATGTCAATGTTTATAGCAGCTCAATTCACAATAGCTAAACTAAGCAACTAACCTAAGTGTCCTTCAATAAATGAATGGATAAAGAAAATGTTTATATATATACATATATATATATATATATATACATATATATATACATATATATATACATATATATATACACACACACACACACATATATATATATATATATATATATATATATATATATATATTCAATGGAATATTACTCAGCTTTAAAGAAGAATGAAATTATGGCATTTGCCGGTAAATGGATGGAGTTGGAGTATATCATGCAAAGCAAAAATAAGTCAATCCCCCCAAACCAAAGGCTGAATGTTTTCTCTGATATGCAGATGCTAATTCACAATAAGAGGGGGGTGGGAGACTAGGGAAGAATAGAGTTATCTTAGATTAAGTAGGGGGTAGTGAAAGGAGGGGAGAGAGGGATATGGGAATAGGAAGGATATTAGAATGAAACAGACATTATTACATTATGTACATATATGACTGCATAACCAATGTGATTCTGCAACATATACAATCATAAAAATGAGAAATTATACCCCATCTATGTATGATATATCAAAGTTCAAAAGTGCATTCTATTGTCATGTATAACTAATTGAAACAAATTAAAAAATTAGAAAAGAATTATAATGACCAAATTGTGTCTTACTCCCACATTGAAAAATTTGTCTTGGAAGTCAGAGGGAGAGGAAATTTCCAGCCCATTTTAACATATTTTTTCCTTTTCAGATGGAAGCATTATAAGTAATAAATCAAAATAATTGTATTTCTACTAATACTAATTTTTGAGACATAAGACAATTGTATTTTGGAAGAATAGACTTCATGATGTCTACAAAGAAGATAATTCAAAATAACCACAGAAGAACACACTTTCTTTTTAATAGTATGTAAATAAAGAATGGCTTGGATGAAGTTGGGTATCTTTCACATGCCCTGGGTGAAGATTTCCCTTTTATTTCTGTAGATTTATAATTGAAGTTTTGAAAATGATCGGGAACACTTTTGTTTTAATTTTGGTTAAAAAAAACCCTCACTTTTTAAAAAATTACTTTGTTGTTAAGGCTACCTGTCTTCCCTTTTAGATGGTTAAGTTTTGCATAGGTCTCTTTACCTGATCTATGTCAAGTGAATTCTAACCTTTTTAGTTCCTCATTCTCCATTAGTGGTCCAGTACTTACAGCTTTTCTTCATTAGAAGTTTTCATGCCTCAGTGTGAACTATTTTTTTTTTTGTCTCAAAGTTTTTTAAAGGATTTAGATGGTTTTAGACATCTGTCTATGTCCTGCTAATAATGATTTTCACCTACAGTGAATCAGGGCATTTTCTGAAGGAATCTTCTTCATTGAGCATTATGGATTTAGACTGCTTAACTATGGGGAGTAAACTGTTCTTTTAACCATACAAACAGGCCAGTCTGTTTTTATGGATTCTCTTGATCTTTACCATAATTTTAATCTAAGGGTAAATTTTCAAATGATAAACTCTGTGATTTACCTTGGAAGGTAAGAAACAAAGATTAAATGATCACATTTCCTGCAGTGTATTTCTTTAGCCTTAGGATAAATCAAGAACAGTGTATATAAAAGACTTAGTCTAGGGAATATACAGGCACATAAAGAGTTTTGGTATAACTGGCTGAAAGTCTATTTTCTTTTAAACATATCCTATTTAGGCTATTTTAATCCAGGAATCCATATTTTGTAGAACAGAAAAGCTTTTTATTGCTTTATAGACAATATTTACTTGTGAGTCAAAGAATGTATAAAGGTGAGGCACTGCATGCTCCGGCTCCCACTCTTCAGGCATCATCTTCGACTTCTCTTCCAGATCTGCCATATTTCTTCTTGTTCTTCATCCTCCTGAGGCAGGGAAGATGCTTTTGTTCCTTGCTGCTTCTCCTCTCTGAAATGCTATGCCTTCCAATATCTGCAGAGTTTGCGCCTTTGTACTTTCAGGTTTTTCATTAAAGTTTATGGGCATAGTGAACCACCTTAGTAAACCTTTAAAACCTCAACTCTTCATCACCATGCTCCATGTTCTGCCTCACTACTTTATCTTCTTAGCACTGATTATAGTCTAACACATCACATATATTATTGATTGAATGATTTTCTATTTTCCACACCAGAATTTAACCCTATGAGAACGAGGTATTTTGTTTACTGCCATGTTCATAGTGCCTGTGAGTGTGTTGGCACTTCTGAATATTCTTTGTATATTTGTTAATTTAACAATTGATGAAAGAATGATTCCATGATGTCTGCAAGTATTTTCTTCTTTGAGAGTAATCTCAAACTTCTTTGAGAGTAAATCTTTTCTTCTGTGTATAAGTCCATACTGAGGGGTTTGGGGATCATTGAATTAGTTTAGAAACTGTATTAGAAATCTACAGTATTAGAAATCATCACTCTAAATAGAAGGGCAATGTATTAAAGATATATGCATTTTCTTGTAAGAGCGTTGTTAAGTGAATCATATATTTTGTCTTATGTTTTTTATTATATTTTTCTGAGGAATAAATAAATAAATCAGCGGAAAAAAATGTTTAGATAGGTGGTATGCAATGACACCATGGGGAAATGTATTTGATGAGTTCCAATAAACTATGTTCCAAGCAAATTATAATTGCTGCCCAGGAGAGAAAAGCAAAAAACCGAGAAATTATTTCTGTTTTTGTTTAGTAAGAATTGCATGCATTTGACAAAAAATAATGACAAACTAGAGGTAAAATGATCACAGCCAAATATTCATAATTTCACAATTGAGTGCAAGTCAAATGTGAGTCTGCCTAATGTGGAAGGAAGTCATAAAAATTTTTCAAAAACACTTCCTGAAAATAATAATAGCTGAATTCTTAAACCTTGATTTTTATATCTGGCATTACTGTAAGAACTTTGCAATCATTAACATACTAAATCCTCCAGCAACACTGTGTGTACTAGCTTCTCCATTTTGTAGACAAGAAAATCCACTCTCAGAAAGGTTATATACCTTGGATAGTTACCCAGTTACTAAATGGCGGAGCGGAGATTTTTTTGACTCACCTGGGCCTAACTTTTAATTACAAAATAGATTTCTGTACATGGAAGTCATAACCTGGATGCTGGATAACAGCCATTTTTGGCTACATAAGCTTAATTCCAACACTTTTGTGGTGTCTCTGAATGTCAAATTACTCAACTGATACTGATAGTGAATATGTCTCAAAGCAATTTTTTACATCCAGTTTTCCATAGACATCAGATGCAGAGGGTCATGAATTGGCATTCTTTGATTAATCTAAATTCTGAAGTCAAATTTTTGACTAGATTCAGTGTTTGCAAGAGTTAACCTTACAGAGTCAGCAATTGAAAATGAGAAAGGAAGTCAAGAAAGACAGCTAATTAACCCTGCTGATCCATAAATGAAAAATCCTCTTGGACCCAAAAGATTAACCTATATATCCTCTAGACAGTGAGATGAAACAAAGGGAGGCATAGAGAAGTAAATCAAATAGCAAGCTTAAAAAAAAAAAGAAATCAACACCAACAACAAAAAATCTGAAGTCTGATCTGAGTGTAGCAAACATTTAAAAATGGAACAAAGATATTGGAGGTCTGAGAATGTAGTAACAGGTGGAAAGTTTTGGATAAAGCCATATTTATTTGGTTGCTGCTATTTTAAATTGAACTGATCATTCCTTTTGTTGGAGGAAAAGGCTTTCAATCTCTACCCTTCCAGACTGTTTTTAACTTCCATCCTTATTAGGAGCTCCTCTACTCAGTACTGCCTACAAAATGTTTCCAAACACATTTGATCTTGGACACCCATTCTGCTAACTAAGATGCTATCAAGCAGTCATTGATTTCTTCTTAAACCCTGGAGAATGTAATATATATATATATATATATATATATATATATATATATATATACACACACACACACACACACACACACATATATAATTTTCCCCCTCTTTTCTTTGTTTTATTTTCTCTGGCTAATTTTAAAACTATACACTCTCTAGTTGTAAAATCCTTCATATATTGTACAAAGTTAGTAATAATCCATTGTGGATTTTATATTTTGTAAATTAATGTAGTAATTTAA